>NC_057806.1:666088220-666294264 GCF_018294505.1 Triticum aestivum
AGATCGTAGAGGCTGAACCCTAGAAGCTAGCCTATGGTATGATTGTTGTTGTATATCCTCTATCGACTAGCCTGGCCTTGGTTTATATAATGCACCAGAGGCCTAGGATAACAAGAGTCCTAGCCGAATACGTCAGTGGGGAGGAGTCCTTGTCTTGATCGCCAAGTCTTGTGGAATCTTGCTTGTATGCGGCAGCTGTCCGAACTGGCCCATGAGTATACGGCCATGGAGGTCCTTGGCCCAATCTAACAGATCGGGAGATGACGTGGTGAGTACCCCCTAGTCCAGGACACCGTCAGTAGCCCCTTGAACCGGTCTTCAAGTTAGGGACGCTCCTCGATTCTTCCAAACTGTTCTTCATCTTCGGTCGTCGGTCTTGAAAACTGGTTTAACAAATCTTCTCATCTTCGATCTTGAGGATCGCCAAAGTGAATCCGAAGAGTTTACACGTCGGGTATCCGAGGAGCCCCCTTAAGTTTCCGGCCTTTATCAATGCCTTGTTATTTTTATGCCACACCTCGGGTTTGAAGTTGTTCCCGGGAGGCAGTGTCCTCTTGCGTCCGAGCTCTAACGCCGGACTGCATTTGAGGTATCTTTTGTAGCCGAGCACCAATGCCGGACTGCTTCCGAGCTCCAACGACGAAATGTATCCGAGCTCCAACGCCGGACTGTGTCCAAGCTCCAACGACGAAATGTATCCGAGCTCCAACGCCGAACTGTGTCCAAGCTCCAACGCCGGACTATATCCAAGATATCATAGATCATCTTGGTCCAAAAAAGTTGAAGGAGTTTAGCCGAGCTTAATGCCGGAAATGCCCTTTATGGAGCTAGACGCTAGCGCCCGAGCTTTATGCCGGACTGCTTCCAGGTGGTGCACCACCCCGACCGTGGGCTGATTTTTTGTGAATATTTTTAACTAGTGCAGTTTATTCTCTGCCGATGTATATCCAGTGGCCTTCAAGGTGTGTATCAGTCTAAAACCCGAGATGCACCTGAAGGCAAGCATAAAACCACTGTTCCCAGTAGCCCCTGAGACTCGGGTCGATGCGTGAAATCGGCCTGAGGATCAACTCCTGGCTCGGCATCATACATAGGAATAAAAACGCAGTGTAATATATTAGAGATAATAGTGATCGGCGAACGGGCCCCTGAGAGAGGGTCGTGAGAAGTCGCCGTGATATATTAGCTTGATGCCAGATAGGTCCAGATGGTACTTATTGTTGTCCGAAGACGCGCTTTCCCATAGTTCGATCAAGCCGAACACTGAGCCCTTTGAATTTTCTGCATTGAATAGGCAATGCAGTAGCCCCTGAGACACTGGTCGGGTGGCAACACCAGATCAGGGGATCGATGTGCCCCTTTAATATTTGTAAATAATGAGCGCAAAGCCTAGTAGCCCCCGAGCCTTAATGTGGGCACGGGTGGCCGAATTAAGGATCGATATCCAAAGTAAAATCACAGATTTTGTGTAATGATTCTATGTATTCAAGTACTTTACATCATTATTTTGACTCCATTGCGACCGTTTATCAGTTTAAAGTGGCCCATCGTCGGCCTCTACCCCTTGGTAGATACTACGTAGGGTGTTTCCGCAATAACAAAACAACCCTTAGCCGACGTCTCGGTGCCCGAAGGCGGTTGTATTAGCGGAAACGAGGCAATCAGATATGCGGGGTTTATAAGTTTTGCTTAGTCATAGGAGCTTTAAACTGGGGAAGCTAGCTATGAGCCCCCGGTTAGTGTTCGGCGACAACCGAGGTCAAGCCGTAAACACTTCGGCCAATGTTATGAACGACCCGTCATTTAACATAGTCATCGGATCGCTGACCAGTTTACGCCTATTGTGACAGTCAGTTTTCAGCTTTCTCCACTGAGGTACTTAACCATGCGAGCTAGAAGCACAATCGCAGTGGTTCTCCCTTTGCACACCTAGTTGAACAAAGCGGAACGTAGGAGGCAAGCACAGGAGCCGGGCGACCCAACTATTGACCGAAGACACAATTCGAAACCGATGCATATATGGCAATATCCGAGAGTGTTTTTGCCAAATCTCTAAAGGTGTACGGCATTGCACTACGAGACTAATGCTGAAAACACACAAATAGTTTAAAAGTGCCATAGGCTTGGAAAACCAAAAAACGTCAGTGAAAACCTGACGTCCAAATAAGATTAAGTGTTCGGTGCCAATCTGAAAATTGGACTTTAGAAAAAAAGTGCTTCTGTCGTGCTTTATCATGACACATCTTATCTCAAGACCTCAAGCGGGTCATCCTACGGCTTCAACCTCCTATCCTGAAGGCGGAGTACTTCTCGTTAGGCCAGCTTAGAAAACTAAACTCTAGCGGCTTTGAGAGAGAAATTAGGCTCCCCAGCTAGTGACCACACACTCGTGTCGAAAAAAGGAGTGATAAATAATAATAATAATAATAATAATAATAATAATAATAATAATAAAACTTTGCAACGAGTAAGAAAAAGAACGCTTATTATAAAATGACTCATATAAATTTAAGAGCCCCGAAGTGACTTGGGTAAAGGAATTTTATGTACAATGAATGTATGTACCAAAGTACTTATATCATATCTGTGTTCACCCGAACTTTATACGCGTCTTAACCGACCGTCGGTTTCTCCCTCTTCGGTCAAGGGCCAAAGAGTGTTATGTACTCCAGCTGTCGAGAATATCGACGGTGTTTCCGATAACCAGGCAATCAGGCCATAAGGCTGTAATAGACAAAGCGCACTCAGGGAACTTATGCTATATTACTGACGAAGTGTAAGAAGCATCTTCGAAGAAAATAGTACCCCCACCGATACCTTTCTTCGGTGCTCATTGTTACTATGAGACTTGTGCAATAGATTTTTTGTACTCATGAGTTCCGTTGTGTGCCGACCATAATTGAAAACAATAAGAGCGCTAGCTTTCGGCTTCACCCAGTCTGAGGTGTGGCTCGGATGACCCAATCGTGACAATCGCAGAGGTGCTCCCTTTACTCCCTAGCCGAACAATCGGGAACGTAGGGGTAAACACAGGAGCGAGGCAACCCAGCTTGCAAATCGCTTAAGTCAATATGGTGCATATTATGGCGTAATACATGAAGAAGGAACGAAGCCGTACAAGTATAATCATATGCAAGAGGAAAAGGCTTCATGAAGGAAGCCCCCAAGTGAACTGGGTATTTGAATTTGTGTGTCACAAACAAAGTTTTGACAAGGAGATTTTTTACAAGCAACTTTTTTTCCAAAAAAGTATAATGCTTGGTCGAACCGAACACAAGTTAAAAAGTTTAAAACTTCGAGCATGAAGGCAACTTAGCTGGGTAATGTGTTCGGTATTGATGATGCGGTCCGAGCTTGATGCGGGACAAGGTTCCATCCCCCAAGCCGGTCCCGAGGTGGCGGAGCGAAGAGCTCGGCACTCCGAAGTGGTGACATAGCACAGTCAATGCAGGCCGGCAGAGTTATGCCTAAGTCCCTGGCATGGGGTAATGAAGTGCTGACGAAGCCCCCCGTCCAGCCGAGGTGACGTGGTATGTCAGTACGCCGAGTTAACGATACTGCCCAACACACAGCCTTAGAGCATGTTGGGTACTCCTGCATGTGGCAAAAAGTGGTGAGGATCTTCTCATCCCAGATGCCACATAGCACCATCCCGGGGATAACAATACGGTATTAACAGTCTTTGAGACCTTCGCATCAAATAATAGGCGCAAGCAAACACTCTGCAACCTTGCCGAAATCTGCCACGTGGCAGCAATAAATCCATGGAGTGACACGGCTATTACCTTCAATGCCAGTGACGAACCTAAATTCCGAACAGCCCGAGCACCAGCTACACTGCTCAGCCCAATTGTGGACGGCTTTCGACTCACCAAAGTACTCATGGACGATGGCAGTGGATTAAACCTCATCTATGAGGAAACTCTTCAAAAAATGGAAATAGACTAGAACCGTATTGAGCAAAGCAGCACAAGCTTCAGAGGAATCATCCCCAGTCGGGAAGCACGCTGTGCTGAGAAAATCACACTAGATGTGGTATTCGGCATGCCGGAGAACTATAGGTATGAAGAAATTACATTTCAAGTGGCCCCGTTCAGAAGCGGATACCACGCCCTTTTAGGGCGGGAGGCGTTCACGATCTTCCAAGCTATACCCCATTACGGGTACATGAAGCTCAAAATGCCCGGGCCCAACGGAATCATCACTCTCGCTAGTGATCCGGACACAGCACTCTGCGCCGAAAATAAAACAGCCACATTGGCCCTCGAGGCATTATCCGAAGCCCTTGCGGCCGAGGAATTAACCGCGCTGCGCTCCACAGTGGACAGGGACGACGTGATACTCGACAAGGGATCCAAGTCCACCTATTTTAAACCAGCGGATGAAATAGTCAAATTCCAAGTCCACCCAACGGACCCTACAAAAACAGCCTCCATCGGGGCACAGTTAAACCCCGCTGTGGATGCCGCACTACAAGAGTTCCTGCGTGAGAATTGGGACATATTCACCTGGCAGCCCTCAGACATGCCAGGAATCCCACGCAGGCTGACCGAACACAGCCTTAATATTCTAAAGGGATTCAAGCCGATCAAGCAGACTCTTCGGCGTTTCTCTGAACCTAAGAGACACGCTATGGGAGAGGAACTAGCCAAGTTATTGGAGGCCGGATTCATTAGAGAAATAAAACACCCGGACTGGCTAGCAAACCTGGTGATGGTACCAAAGAAGGACAAATCCTGGCGCCTATGTGTCAATTTCAAGGACCTCAACAAGGCTTGCCCAAAGGATCCCTTCCCCCTCCCCCGCATCGATCAAATTATCGATGCTACTGCAGGACACGATTCATTGTGTTTCCTCGACGCATACTCCGGCTACCACCAAATCAAGATGGCGGAGTCCGACCAAGCCGCAACAGCATTTATCACACCATACAACCCCTTCTATTTCAACACAATGCCTTTTGGGCTAAAAAACGCCGACGCAACATATCAGCGCATGATTTAGACATGTCTGGAGAAACAGATCGGCAAAACAGTAGAGACATACGTAGATGATGTGGTCATCAAAACCAAACACGTCGACTCTCTAATAGACGACTTGAGGCTCACATTCGACAACCTCTGAACATATGACATCAAGCTCAATCTGGAAAAATGCGTTTTCGGTGTACCAGCCGGAAAGCTCCTGGGTTTCATTGTCTCCAGTAGAGGAATTGAAGCAAATCCGGCCAAAATCCGAGCTTTGTCACAGTTGGCTATACCAACGGACCTCAAACAAATCCAGAAATTAACCGGATGTGTGGCGGCTCTAAGCCGCTTTATCTCCCGCTTAGGAGAAAAGGCATTACCCCTTTATCGCCTCCTTCGGCGCACCGAACACTTCGAGTGGATGGACGCTGCCACAGCCGGATTGGAAGAAATAAAAGCCATACTGGCAACCAACCCAATCCTGGCCGCGCCAAACATCGGCGAACCAATGTTGTTGTACATTGCGGCAACTCATCGGGTTGTAAGCGCAGTGCTCGTCGTCAAACGAGAAACGGACGGACATAAATTCCCCCTTCAAAAGCCGGTATATTATGTATCCACTGTCCTCACTCCATGCAAATCACGGTACCCACATTATCAAAAGATAGCCTATGCGGTATTCATGGCATCCCGGAAGCTGCGGCACTACTTTCAAGAGTGTTGAATTATAGTAGCCTCGGAAGTGCCACTTAATGATATTATAAACAACTGCGACGCCACGGGCCGGATTGCCAAATGGTCCATTGAGCTCCTCCCGTTCGACGTAACATACAAACCCCGGCGAGCCATTAAATCGCAAGTATTGGCCGACTTTGTCGCCGAATGGACGGAAGCCGAACTCCCTAAAGAGTACGACGCGTACTCCATTTGGATCATGCACTTCGACGGCTCCAAAATGCTGGCTGGTCTAGGGGCTAGCATTATCCTGACGTCCCCAACCAGAGATACAGTTCAATACGTACTACAGATACTGTATACAGACTCCAACAACGCAGCCGAATACGAAGCCCTGTTACATGGTCTTCAGATGGCAGTCTCCACGGGCATTCAATGCCTGGAGGTGCGTGGGGATTCGAACCTCGCAATATCCCAAATAAATGGAGACTTTGATGCCAAGGATCCGAAGATGGCGGCCTATCGCAACGCCGTCCTAAAGATGTCAGCTCGGTTCGAGGGGCTCAAATTTCACCACGTGGCTCGAGAAAGCAATCAGGCGGCGGATATCCTCGCCTGCATTGGCGCAAAACGCGCTGCGGTCCCCCCCAACATCTTTTTGGAGAGGTTGTTTAAGCCATTCGTGGTATGGGAAGGGGACACCGGTAACAATAGTCCGGACCCGGCCAAAATGCCTGATACCGAACACTCTGACATAAACGGAGACTCTGCCACCGAAATAACACCTTCAGCCCACGTAATAATGGCCATCATCGCCCCGTGGACAGAACCATTCCTGTCCTACCTAACTAGGCAGGAACTTCCCAAGGACCAAAATGAGGCACGCTGCATAGTGCGGCGATCTAAAGCCTACAGGGTCCACGAGGGAGAGCTGTATAAAAAAAGCACTACCGGAGTCCTTCAAAGGTGCATCTCCGAAGAGGAAGGGCGGAAGCTTTTGGCAGAAATTCACGCCGGACTCGGTGGCCACCACGCCGCAGCCCGGGCCCTTGTAAGAAAGGCCTTCCGTACAGGTTTTTATTGGCTGATGGCCCGGGTAGATGCACATGACTTGGTCCAACGATGCGTTGGTTGCCAGCTTTTTGCAAACCAAAGCCACATGCCACCCACCGCCCTCCAAACAATCCCCATTACCTGGCCCTTCGCGGTTTGGGGGCTTGACATGGTTGGACCCCTTAAAGGGGGAACCCATAAGAAAAAATACTTACTGGTCATGGTGGATAAATTCACCAAATGGATAGAAGCCAAACCTGTTAAAACAGCCGAATCCGGACCGGTGATAGACTTCATATCCGGGGTTGTACACCGTTATGGCATCCCCCACAGCATCATCACTGACAACGACACGAACTTTACGGCCGACGAGGTAAAACTCTGGTGCAGCAACATGGGCATTAAGCTCGATTATGCCTCTGTCTATCACCCACAAACTAACGGCCAAGTTGAGCGAGCAAATGGTCTTATCATGAGCGACATCAAACCCAGATTAGTGCGGTCCTTAAAGGAGTCTAACACGCACTGGGTAGAGGAGCTCGACTCCATACTCTGGGGGTTGCGGACCACGCCGAATCGTACTACCAGATACACACCCTTCTTTATGGTGTACGACGCAGAGGCGGTTCTGCCCTGCGACATAATTCATGACTCACCTCAAATGCGCATGTACGAAGAAAGAGAAGCCGAGCTCGATTGACAGGACAGTCTGGACACCCTGGAGGAGGAGCGCGACGTGGCAAAAGCCCGTTCCGCATTCTATCAGCAACAGGCTCGCAGATACCAAAGCAGAGAAGTACGGGCCAAAACTTATAACGTTGGCAAGCTAGTTCTACGCTTGCCGGAGAAGAAAAAGACCAAGCTCGAGCCCAAATGGGAAGGTCCCTTCATTATTGACCAAGTTTTGACCGGTGGAGCGTACCGTCTGCGGGATGCATCGAACAATCGACTTTAGCCGAACCCATGGAACGCAGCTAGGCTCCGAAGATTCTACGCCTAGTGCCGACTCTATGTGTGTCTCCTTCCTCTGTCCATTTTTTGCATCTACATTATCTGTCTTTTTTCTCTTCCTTTCTTTTATTCTTTCTCAAGGCCTTCAAGGGCCAACTTGTGCCTTGCTTGCACACTATTGACGCGCTAACCACGCTCATTATACCTGGGGGCTTCTTACGCAGAAGCTTAATTATTCATCTGGGCTTCATGCCCCGCACATGTGTTATTCTTCCGCATGTACCTTTTCTTCGCCATTATATGCATCGATATGACTTAAGTTTTGGCCAAGCTGGGTTGCCTGGCTCTTGTATTTATGCCCTACGTTTCTGTTAATTCAGCTAGGGCATAAGGGGAGCACCTCTGCGATTGTTACTGCCGGGTCAGCCGGATGTGTACCTCAGACCGGGTGAAGCTGAAAGCTAGCGTTCTTAAGGGAATATTCGGTCGGTGAACAAAATATGATTTTTATTTATTTTCCATATGTGCCCCCAGATGTTTTTGCCTGCGTCTCCTCTTGCAGTCCGGACATGCACTTTAGGGCATGCGTACCCAGGGAAAGGAACCCTTAACGGAACTATTCTCCCTGGAAGATGTTTCTTACTACCCATGTAATATAACATAACTAGTTGGATACTTGTCTGCTCAAGCACTAATGACCCCTACGCCTGGTTTCCACGCATACCCCGGTTCTTATATAACTGAGCGGGTATTCAGATACACTCCGGACTATTGGGTCCCGAGGTTGAAGCGAAAAGGTTTGCCATGACAAATGATTTACAATCCGGCTAGAAGGCATTATACATGTCACTTTAATTACATAGTCATGTAGACTGACTAAATTCCTCTTCTATACCATCCAACAGGCTGTCTAGCCTACAATCCTGTTGGGAATACTTTGCGGCTAATTCTACTTGCCCATACACTAAGCTAACGGGGACCTCTTTCCCATCGGGCCCCACAGGTCCGACCTCGACCATGTGGTTTGGGTCAGCCTTGGTATACCGCGTCTTCACCATGGCCCAGGCTTCCCTGGCACCTTGACGGCAGACCGATATCTTCCATAATCGAAAGCGCCGCCGTGCTCCCTTGAGCTTCTCTGCAAGCTCTCCAGTGCCTTATGGCAGGGAGACGGATGGCCACAAGGCCTAGGCAATACCTTGCATCACCTGCCAAACTTGTTCGTGCAGTTGTGAGAGCTCGGGTAGAAGATCACCCACAGACCCGGGCATCTCCTCTGCGGGACGACCCGTTAGCATACCTGTAGACATAACTCTGTTAGCCGGCTTCTCCGCCGCACCCTTTTAAGGGTTCGTTCAAGCACTTACTGAAAATACCGCGTCGAAGCCGCTTATTCTCCTTCTTGGAGTCCGCAAGCTGGGCTCAAACATCTTTCAGTTCCACGCTCAGCTTGGTATAGGCGTCTTGGAGATTGTTTTTCTCCCGCCTGACCTTAGTCAGCACGCGTTCGCCAGCCTTTAGCTATCGTACGACATGCTGGTCCTCCGGATTCTCTCCGGAGTCATCTGCAATATCTACTGTTAGATCTGCAGCCATGCCGCACACTATATGGTACCTATCATTCTTTGAAACACATGTTACTAGTTGGGGACTTTTCAGGTTCCTTCAATGCGGCAATGGCGGCCCAAAGTTGGGTCTTGCATTCCTCCAGCTCCTGTGACAGTCGAGTATTCTTCTCTGTAAGAACCTGCACAATAAATGATCCTTAAATCAGTTGTGCCAACTGTTTCAAGTCTCAGGGGCTACTGATACATATAATCGTTAGATTTGCTTACCCGTACATCCCTTACATACTGGTCCGTGGCTCTGGCTAGACCATTTTGAGCAGCACGGAGGTACGCGTCTCCAGAATTAAAGGCAGCAAATGCCTCTGGTGAGAAGCAAGCGTCACGGAGTACGGCCTGGCGACGCCTATGATTCATGGCGCTCTCCACTTCTGAATTTGTAGCGGACAGTCTATCTGCAATCTCTGTAGGAGTATCTGGCGTCCGCCCCATGTCGGCTTCCGCCTCTATGTCCGGCCCTGGAGCCCGACTGGTGGAAGCATGGCCGGCAGCCTCTCCGGACATATTCCGGCGAGCGTTTTTTCTATTAAAGAAACATGGACGTCATTACATTTTGAGAAAGACGACAACCATGGAACGGGGTTTTTGTCATACCTCTGCGCCGGCGTCTCCGTCCTGACCACCTTCCTTTTTGGCCTACCCGGCCTCGGTGCCTCTTGTTGGCGAGTTGCTGCGGGTTCGGCACGGTGTCCCGAATGCCTTCCCTGTAGAACACCATATGTATATGGTAGGCAAAGTGTCTAAAAGGGGATCCTAGTTTTTGGAGTTGGGATTTTGGTTTTTCTTACGTGCGACGCAGGGAGCGGTCCGGGATAGTCGGCCGTAATGGCCACCATGGCGTCATCACAACTCAATTGATAGAACCGCCTGTCTATCAACTCCATGAATATGTCCGGATCTTCTTCGAGTCCGAGACCGAGGGCCCGGTCAGGGTCCTCTGGTTGTGGAGATGGGTTGTTGACCTGCCTTACGGCTTTTCGCAGTTCCTGTCGTAAAATGGCAAGGTAAGTACCTACAACAAAGAATGCGGGAAGAATGGGAGTAAGGAGATATAACTCACCCAGCTTGGAGGGTTGTACATGGAGAATCCATCCTGTGGCTTGATGCGGATGAACTCCTCTTCCTCTCCCTTGAACAACTCGGACATAATTTTTGCTAAAGCAGCAGCGGTGTCCGGTCCCTTACGCCCGCAATGGGTGGCATCATCTTCCCCGTTAAAACACCGCAGGGGGTACCCTCGATATTGAAGTGGCTGCACTCCCCGCATTATGCATATTGACATAACCTCGATTACTGTCAATCCTGATTGAGCCAGCGCTATTATCCGGTTCATCAGGTAAAGGACTTCTCCGTTGTCTTCCTCCTGGGGGCTTCGTGGGCGCCAGCTTCGGCGTTTCTTCAGAGGAGCATTGTTGAACTCAGGAAGACCCCGTCGAACAGGGTCCGAAAGGGGGACGTCCTCCATATAAAACCATTTCGAAGGCCAGTCCTCGAACGTCTTCTTCGGAGTACCGGACAGGTATCCGGTTTCGGCGATGCGCCATATTTCGGCTCCGCCTACTTGATAAAGTGACCCCTTCTGTGTGCGGGGGACGAGGCAAAATAACCTTTTCCACAGCTCGAAATGAGCCTCGCAGCCCAGGAATAGCTCGCAGAGGGCAACGTAGCCGGCGATGTGTAATATGGAAGCAGGGGTGAAATTATGCAGTTGGAGGCCGTAAAACTCCAAGAGCCCGCGGAGGAACAGATGAATTGGAAATCCAAGTCCCCTTAATAAGTAAGGAACAAGGCATACCCGCTCCCCCATAGAGGGGCTGGGGAAGCTCTCCACTTGCTCCCCGCCATTGTAGGTGGCGAGCCCGGCTCGGACGGGAACCATATACGCTGGAGGGAGAAATCCCTGAGTCTGCAGTTCGACTAATCGACTGTGTGAGATAGAACACCTCTCCCAATCACCGGGCTTAGGGCTACGGGGGCGAGAGGAGGAGTTGCGGTGGTCGGCCATGTTGGAGTGGATTTTTCCGAAGCGCACTCCGATGGACTCTCGCTGTGGGAGGATGGTATGGATTGGATCTAAGAATCCCCATCCCTTTAATAGACAATTTATCTATCTGGCTAGGGGGGCGAATGTAAAAACACCCTGGCTCCTCGTATTCATTCAACATGTGGAAGATAGCCCTTATTGGGCGTGGCCAAGAGGTCCAACATTTATGGGGCCGGACACTACTTAACAAACATTCAAAATTTGGAGAAGAACCCGCCTTACAATACCGAAGACAATACTGCATGTCGGACTTGACATCATTGAAGCCTGGTTCGGGGGCTACTGAGGGAGTCCTGGATCAGGGGGTCTCCGGACAGCCAGACTATATCCTTTGGCCAGACTGTTGGACTATGAAGATGCAAGACTGAAGACTTCGTCTCGTGTCCGGATGGGACTTTACTTGGCGTAGAAGGAAAGCTAGGTAATACGGATATGTATATCTCCTCCTTTGTAACCGACCTTGTGTAACCCTAGCCCCCTCCGGTGTCTATATAAACCGGAGGGTTTTAGTCCGTAGGACAACAACAATCATACCATAGGCTAGCTTCTAGGGTTTAGCCTCTTCGATCTCGTGGTAGATCAACTCTTGTACTACTCATATTATCAAGAACAATCAAGCAGGACGTAGGGTATTACCTCCATCAAGAGGGCCCGAACCTGGGTAAAACACCGTGTCCCCTGCCTCCTATTACCATCCACCTTAGACGCACAGTTCAGGACCCCCTACCCGAGATCCACCGGTTTTGACACCGACAATGGGCTTCCTCAAAATTGCCCTATGTCTTCATGAGCAAGCAAGTTGGATGCACACCCACTTAGTTTCTTTTTGAGCTTTCATATACTTATAGCTCTAGTGCATCCGTTGCATGGCAATCCCTACTCACTCACATTGATATCTATTGATGGGCATCTCCATAGCCCGTTGATACGCCTAGTTGATGTGAGACTATCTTCTCCCTTTTTGTCTTCTCCACAACCACCACTCTATTCCACCTATAGTGTTATATCCACGGCTCACGCTCATGTATTGCGTGAAGATTGAAAAAGTTTTGAGAATGTCAAAAGTATGAAACAATTGCTTGGCTTCTCATCGGGGTTGTGCATGATTTAAATATTTTGTGTGGTGAAGATAGAGCATAGCCAGACTATATGATTTTGTAGGGATAACTTTCTTTAGCCATGTTATTTTGAGAAGACATAATTGCTTTGTTAGTATGCTTGAAGTATTACTATTTTTTTCTATGTCAATATGAACTTTTGTCTTGAATCTTTCGAATCTGAATATTCATACCACAATTAAGAAGAATTACATTAAAATTATGCCAAGTAGCACTCCGCATCAAAAATTCTGTTTTTATCATTTACCTACTCGAGGACGAGCAGGAATTAAGCTTGGGGATGCTTGATACGTCTCCAACGTATCTATAATTTTTGATTGCTCCATGCTATATTATCTATTGTTTTGGACATTATTGGGCTTTATTATCCACTTTTATATTATTTTTGGGACTAACCTATTAACCGGAGGCCCAACCCAGAATTGCTGTTTTTTTGCCTGTTTTAGGGTTTCGAAGAAAAGGAATATCAAACGGAGTCCAAACAGAATGAAAACTTCGGGAACGTGATTTTCTGACCGAATACAACTCAGGAGACTTGGACCCTACGTCAAGGCATGTAACAGGAGGCCACGAGGTAGGGGGCGTGCCCTACCCTATATATACCCACGTACCCCCAAACGATCAGATACGGAGCCAAAACCCTAATTCCACCGCCGTAACTTTCTGTATCCACGAGATCCCATCTTGGGGCCTGTTCCGGAGCTCCGCCGGAGGGGGCATCGATCACGGAGGGCTTCTACATCAACACCATAGCCTCTCCGATGAAGCGTGAGTAGTTTACTTCAGACCTACGGGTCCATAGTTAGTAGCTAGATGGCTTCTTCTCTCTTTTTGGATCTCAATACAATGTTCCCCCCCTCTCTTGTGGAGATCTATTCGATGTAATCTTCTTTTTGCGGTGTGTTTGTTGAGACCGATGAATTGTGGGTTTATGATCAAGTCTATATACAAATAATATTTGAATCTTCTCTGAATTCTTTTATGTATGATTGGTTATCTTTGCAAGTCTCTTCGAATTATCAGTTTGGTTTGGCCTACTAGATTGATCTTTCTTGCAATGGGAGAAGTGCTTAGCTTTGGGTTCAATCTTGCGGTGTCCTTTCCCGGTGACAGTAAGGGCAACAAGGCATGTATTGTATTGTTGCCATCGAGGATAACAAGATGTAGTTTTCTTCATATTGCATGAGTCTATCCCTCTACATCATGTCATCTTGCTTAAAGCGTTACTCTATTTTAACTTAATACTCTAGATGCATGTTGGATAGCGGTCGATGAGTGGAGTAATAGTAGTAGATGCAGGCAGGAGTCGGTCTACTTGTCTCGGGCGTGATGCCTATATACATGATGATACCTAGATATTCTCATAACTATGCTCAATTCTATCAATTGCTCAACAGTAATTTGTTCACCCACCGTAGAATACTTATGCTCTTGAGAGAAGCCACTAGTGAAACCTATGGCCCCCGGGTCTATCTTTATCATATCAATCTCCTACTACTTAATTATTTACTTTGCTATTTACTTTGCCTTTATTTTACTTTACATCTTATCATAAAAATACCAAAAATGTTATCTTATCATATCTATCAGATCTCACTCTCGTAAGTGGCCCTATAGGGATTGGCAACCCCTATTTGCGTTGGTTGCGAGGATTTATTTGTTTTGTGCAGGTGCGAGGGACTCGTGCGTAGCCTCCTACTGGATTGATACCTTAGTTCTCAAAAACTGAGGGAAATACTTACGCTACTTTGCTGCATCATCCCTTCCTCTTCGGGGAAAACCAACGCAGTGCTAAAAGAGGTAGCATTATTTCATGATAAATATTTATTATTCATGCTAGAATTGTATTAACCGGAAACATAATACATGTGTGAATACATAGACAAACATAGTGTCACTAGTATGCCTCTACTTGACTAGCTAATTGATCAAAGATGGTTAAGTTTCCTAGCCATAGACATGAGTTGTTATTTGATCAACGGGATCACATCATTAGGAGAATGATGTGACTAACTTGACCCATTTCGTTAGCTTAGCACTTGATCGTTTAAGTTTACTGCTATTGCTTTCTTCATGACTTATACATGTTCCTATGACTATGAGATTATGGAACTCCCGAATACCGGAGGAACACTTTGTGTGCTACCAAACATCACAATGTAACTGGGTGATTATAAAGGTGCTCTACAGGTGTCTCCGATGGTGTGCGTGGAGTTGGCATAGATCAAGAATAGGATTTGTCACTCCGATTGTTGGAGAGGTATCTCTGGGGCCTCTCGGTAATGCACATCACTATAAGCCTTGCAAGCAATGTGAGTAATGACTTAGTTGCAGGATGTTGCATTACGGAACGAGTAAAGAGACTTGCCGGTAACGAGATTGAACTAGGTATTGAGATACCGACGATCGAATCTCGGGCAAGTAACATACCTATGACAAAAGGAACAACATATGTTGTTATGCGGTTTGACCGATAAAGATCTTCGTAGAATATGTAGGAAGCAATATGAGAATCCAGGTTCCGCTATTGGTTATTGACCAGAGACGTGTCTCGGTCATGTCTACATAGTTCTCGAACCCATAGGGTCCGCACACTTAAAGTTCTATGACGATCGGTATTATGAGTTTTGTGTTTTGATGTACCGAAGGTAGTTCGGAGCCCCGGATATGATCACAGACATGACGAGGAGTCTCGAAATGGCCGAGACATAAATATCGATATATTGGATGACTATGTTCGGATACCGTAAATGTTTCGGGAGGTTTTAGACATTTACCGGAGTACCGGGGGGTTACCGGAACCCCCCAGGGAGTACATTGGGCCTAATGGGTCTTAGTGGGAGAAGAGGAGGGGCGGCCAAGGGCAGCCGCGCCCCCCCTCCCCATCTAGTCTGAATTGGACAAGAAGGGGGGGCCTTCCCTTCTCTCTTCTCTCCCTTCCTTCTCCTCTCCTACTCCAACTAGGAAAAGAGGGAGTCCTACTTCCAGTGGGAGTAGGACTCCCTGTCAAGCCCTCTCAAGCTACCACATAGATGCGTTGGCCTCACGACTAAGTCCTGACACTAAGGACATCTGTCGTGACAGTTCCATGACAGTTGGCATCCACCGTGGGGCCTGCGCACGATGGTGTTGAGTTCTTGGAGGGATCGCTTCTAGGGTTTCGAGAAATTCACAAAATTTCCGGATGAAGAAGGACCGGTTTGGAAGGATCTACATTGTCTCTATGGAAAGCAACCCGGACGACATATACAAGTTTTTGAGAAGAAAGAAATTTAGGGTTTTGCAGAATCAGTACACCGCACCCGTCTTTGGCGATCCATCAAATCTAATCAAAAGATCAGTTTTTGCTACGGCATCGCCGCAAGTCGCTGAGTTTGATAGGAGATCAGAGGATTTTCTTTGTTTGGGCGATGTGTTGTACGATGCGGAATCGGTCCAAAACGCAAGGTTTCCGCCAAGAAACAGAATCTCTGTTGCGGTCGACGTGAGGATCGAGACAGGTCTACCAGAAACGAACGAAGACACGGCCTCCGCTGATGCACCACCACTACTGCGGCCAGATTGCCGCGGGCCTCGACCACAGCCGCGCCTGGCTGATTCCGCTGCCCCGCGGCCGCGTTAGGCCACTTCTGCCGGTGTCGAGCTGCCAGTGCGCTTCGCCTCCTCCGAGCCGCCAGTGCACCTTGCTGCCATCGACGACCTCGCCCCGAGCCGGCTGCTCCACCTCCCGCCGTGCTTCACTCCCAAATTTATTGATGGATATTACATATGGATCATCTGCCATACAAACAAATCAGGTGCTATTTTTCTAAATTTTTACTGGTATAATTAAGTATCATCCAAAGCTTTTTCCACGGTATGCTATGCTATACACAGGTCAACGGACTCATGGCCAAGGGTATGATCCGGTCCTCGTACACCGGCGTCGGAGGCAACGTATACATCTGCACCGCCCGTGTCGGGCGTTTAAAGACCTGGAGAATAACCCGGAGGGTTTCTGCTTGAACCGCCGGGACCATATTGAGTCGCCAGACACATAAACCGCCTCTGTCGCGACGAACAGATCATCCGTTGTCCGAACAAAAAACATTCAGTGATATCCATCTAAATCTAGTTTCTTGGTATATATTGTTTTTATCAAGGGAACAATTACTTTGGACCGAATATTATGATATGCAGGACAATTATTCATTATAAAACATGGTTTATACCATGGGTACGGAGTACGCGCTGGCAACGTCCTGCCCGGTGGTCGTCCGTGCCACATTACATGGTGGATGGACGCGTACAAGCTGCCGCCCGTGCAGCCCGGTCTACATCGATTAGCCGGGACTACGCCTGTGATTGACTCGCCCGTCCGCTCTCGCAGCCAGTTTACGCGTGCGCGCCGGTTTACAAACGTTGCGGACGATTCTCCCGTCCGCACCGGCGTACAATGCCGCGGCCGACTTATCTGTCTGAGCCACCTCTGATGCTACGGTCGTCTTTGTCGTCCATGTCTCGCGGCCTGGTCTACATCAACATACTGGGCCGCACTTGTCTGGATGAACTGTTTATTGACTATGAGCAAGTCACTACTTGGGAAGCCCGGTTTTCTTCCAACAAATTGGAGGTAAATTATCATATATTATCAGCCGCCGTCTGCACTGGATGGTTCAATGGGTAGGTGCACAAGTCGCCGCCACTACAGTTTGATTAACTTCAAATCGCCAGTTGGAAGGAACCATTGGCCGAGTTGCTGACACGGCTCATATGGGATCATTTACAACCCGCCTCAGTCACCTCAACCTTCTATGGATTCACATCGTGCTATCAACACCGATGATATACAAGTTATGCCGGTTTATATCACGGTCAAATATGGAGAGTCTCAAGCCAACTCCTCGAGTCACCTTTGAGACTCGGGGGCTACGATGACATGACTCAGCGATCTTGCCAGTTTCAGGAAATTTAAGAACCCCAGGACGATAGAGGGAAAGATAACCCAGTCCTGGAGGCTACTGTTATATTGATGAAAATTTAAAGGCCGTCAGAAAATTTCCGGTTTAGAAAGTATATGACAGTTACAAAATCCCGGCTCAATGAAGAAAATCCGGGTCATCAGAAAGGATTCCGATTTAAAATCCGGCTCAAGGGAAGTCAGTCTGACTGCAGCTCTCAAATATCCGGTTTACAGTCCGGTTCAAGAGAAATCTATTCTCCCACAAGGCTCTGAAGCGCTCAAATCCGGTTTAACAATGTCCGGTTCAAAAAAGAATTAACTTCTCGCAAGTTCGAGTTTAAAGGCCGTCAGAAAATTTCCGGCTGAAAATGAAGATTCCGGTTTAAAATCTGGTTCAAGGGAAAGATATCTCCCACAAAGCTTTGAAGCTCTCAATATCCGATTTAACATCTGGTTCAAAAAGGATTTATCTCTTGCAAAAAATTAAAAATTGCCGAAGAGGACCTGCTGCCACGATGCGCGGTTCAAACATGGGTATCCCGTCTTACTGGCCTGCCATATTATTGATCACATGGGGGTGTCTGCTTCATAAAGCGGGGTCTCTGTTCTTTTACATCATGCGTGGTTACACGGAGTTGTTCTATTTTAAAGCGGCCTCCGGTTTACCCCTTGAAAATTTTATAAACATCACTTGGGGGCTTGGTCGTGTCCGAACCAATGCAATACCTCTTGATAGGCGAGAGCCACCAGATCACTTGGGGACTTGGTCACGTCTGAACCAGTCATGCCTCTTGATCGGCCTAAGGCCACAGAATCACTTGGGGGCTTGGTCGAACCCGAACCATTGCCATGCCACTTGATCGGCATAAATGCCACGGTTTCATTTGGGGACCTGGCTGACTTGAACCATAGCTACACCTATCGGGAGCTTGGTCGTGTCCGACCATGGTAACGCCATCTGATCAGCTCAAATAAGCCTCTTTTTGCAAATGGTTTTATCATTGCCTTTGCTTCAATATTTTCCTTGATAATTGTTTCTTTTATTTTTGTTGCGTTTTTAAACCGACAAAGTTTTAAACCGGCCCAAACTGTCAAATTACAAATTGACGGAACACGGTCAAATCTTAATCCGGAGACTATCTGCCCGGTTTGATTTTCTGTTACCATCCTATTATGGAGTAAACCGGTGTTTATCACAGCCCGCATGGTTTTATCATAAACCGGCACAATATGTAAGGAGTTATCAGTACTTAAGATTGGGGTTATCACCTTTACTACAAAAAGTTGGTAAAACCAACAATGTGATTCAATGTCACAGGTATTATCTATTTCATATTTGATTATTCTTAAGGGCAGCCTTGGTTATAAACCCGGGTTATATGTTGGGCATTATGACCCGTCCGGCGGTAAACCGCCAGGACACTTTAAACTTGTATATGCAGAAACAGGTTTGTTAAACCGGCCTGGCTTTGGACTATAAGTCGCCTGTATATATATATTTGGATTGCGCCATTGGAATCATGCGCTTATAAATCATTGGGTTATATTATTCAAATAGCCAAACTTGGCTGAATTTCCATTATGATGTTGAATGAATAAGGTTTTCATATCGGATTATGTTATCTTGAATAGCCAACATGGCTGTATTTTATTATGATTATTAATAACCGGTATTATTGAGGTTTTCCAAGTCGCTTTAGCGCAATGGCGATTATATTATCAATGGATATGGTTTATTCTACAATGAAAGGAATAGTCCCGAGTCGCTGCAGGCTTACAACCCGGCACTTGGGGGCTACATTATTCAAATCGAGATTACATGCAAGTCTCATGTCGCTGCAAGCATGCATCATGACACTTGGGGGCTAATGCCAAGTCATTTTTGGTCTTATTGAAGACCCGACTCATCATATTATAATGAGCCGGCCCTTGGGGGCTACCAATTGCTCATGTCAACAATTCAAGGTACACAGATTTTCATCTATTATTGAAGGATCCACGGCTCAGTTGGTAAAGCACAAGGCTTTTAACCTTGTGGACGTGGGTTCAAGCCCCATGACGGGGGTTACATCATATGATGTTATTTTCATTGAAGAATATATCAAGTCCCAGCTCAATATTATCTTATTGAGCCGGCCCTTGGGGGCTACACTGATTGAAGTTTTATAAGCAATTACAAGTCCCAGGTTGCTGCAAGCATGACAACCCGGCACTTGGGGGCTACATATATGGAGTATTCAGTTTATATGGTTGAGATGAACTAATCGGATTTCTTCAAGGTTGAAACACTTATTGGAGCAAGTCTTAAATTATCACTATATTCTCTTCTTAAGACTTGGGGGCTACAGGCATTATGCATATAAAGGAGGAACATCTTCAATTTATTAGTTTTGAGCAAATCAGGAAGATCAATTACATGACCCGGTGTCGACAACAATTATGACCCGGTGCCATCAATATTTATAAACCGGCCATTTTGGTAAATATTAAACCAGCAAGTTTTATATCTTCAAACCGGCTGAATATCAGATAAGTATTTTCAGACCCGTATTTCTTAAACCGGTGCTTTGGGAGCCGAGTTAAAGGAGTTATTCTTCACAATATTTCTCGGTGACAAACCAATGTCGGCAAATTGATTATGAAGCTGGTCTGTTGACCCGGATTTCCCAGAAGGAGGAAATAACAAGGACTTAAGGATGATCAGGTACCGGTTTACAAAAATTCTTAACCCGGAGCATAACCTGTCAAATTTGTTCTTGTGTTTATTTTGCAGCATAAGTTTACCATGAATAAATCCAAGCTAAACTTGGGGGCTAATGTCGGGGATATACCCCGCGGCGTAAACCGGCCGGAAGTATAACCCGGCCGGACTAGGCGTTTCAATGGTAAACCGCCAGAGGATTGGCGGTTTACATGATTGGCGGTGTAAACCGGCCGGAAGTTAACCCGGCCGGACTTGGCGGATTATCTGAAGACCCCCTGACACATGGCGAGTTACTGGCGACCCGCCTTGACCTGGCGGTTTACAAGCAACCCACCTGGTCATTATGACTCACTGGTGATCCGGCGTGCGGGACAGACAGATGACAAGGCCCAAAACCTAGAAGGCCGGTTCACGTTTAATGGTGGGCCGGTTTAAGAGGAAAGGAAGGAGGAATATTATCTTACAAGGAGCTAAGACCTGGACTTCTATCCGGTTTGTATTAGAGATAGACTAGTCCTAATCCTAATAGGACTCCACATGTAAACCGCCCCTTCAACATATATAAGGAGGGGCAGGGCTCCCCAAAAGGGGGAGAAGATTCACAAGTTCCACAGGTTGGACAAGTTAGGTTTAGACAATAGCTCTCGAAATAGAGCACTCTTGTAACCGTGATCATGATCATCAATATCAATGAAGCAGGATGTAGGCTTTTACCTCCACCGTGAGGGGCCGAACCTGGGTAAAACATCGCGTCTCTCGTCCCGCTCAACCCCTCTCAAGCTACCACATAGATGCGTTGGCCTCGCGACTAAGTTCTGACACTAAGGACATCTGCCGTGACAGTTCCACGACACTCCCCCCTTAGCGCGCCCTCCTCCTTGGCCGTCCGCCTTCCCCTAGCTCCTTTATATACGGGGGCAGGGGGCACCCCAAAGACACAACAATTGATCGATTGATCTCTTAGCCTTGTGCGGTGCCCCCTCCACCACAATCCACCTCGGTTATATCATAGCGGTGCTTAGGCGAAGCCCTGCGACGGTAGCTTCATCAACATCGTCACCACGTCGTCATGCTAACGAAACTTTTCCCCGAGCTCTACTGGATCGTGAGTTCGCGGGACGTCACCGAGATGAACGTGTGTTGAACGCGGAGGTGCCGTATGTTCGGTACTGAGGATCGGTCGATCGTGAAGACGTACGACTACATCAACCGCGTTGTCATAATGCTTCCGCTTAACGGTCTACGAGGGTACGTGAACGACACTCTCCTCTCTCGTTGATAGGCATCACCATGATCTTGCATGTGCGTAGGATTTTTTTAAAATTACTACATTCCCCAACATGTTTAGCTTGCTTTGCTCTTAGTATCACACTTGCAATTGTTAGGCTCACCTTCATATTCCACATTATTGCCTAAAAATTGCTAAGTAAGTTAAATTTTGTAATTGTACCTATTCACCCCCCCCCTCTAGGCCCATCTCGATCCTTTCACTTGTCCTTCTAGAATCTAATTTTCGAGCCACCCTTAATCGAGAAGGAACCATAGTGGAAGAAACATTTCTTCGTTGCCATTAGACCCGCCCAAAAGTGAGAGTCCCCAGGCTTGCAGTATACTTGTGATGTCGCCTTTGAACCCACATATTTTCTCCTTCGGAGGATTTGCCATACACCATCTTCCGTCAATAACTTAAACAACCATTTGCGGAGGGGAGGCACTACTCTTAATCAAGGTCATGAATGCCCAACCCGCCTTGGTCCTTTGGACGGCAAACCACACTTCATTTAGCCAGCTGATATTTCTTTCTCTCTCTATGTCCTTGGCAAAACAATCTCGATCGATAGTAATCCAATCAATCTATGTAATACTCCTTTCGACAACTGGAAGAAGGAAATCATATATAGTACCATGTTACTCGGTACTGAATTTATGAGGATCAACCTTCCACCCAGAGATAGCAGTTTGCCTTTCCAACTACTCAGTCTTTTTCCTAGCCTCTCCTTGACGTGTTTTCATTCAACATTTGTGAGTCTCCGATAATATATCGGTATCCCAAAATAAGTGATCGGAAACTGGCCCAACCCGCATCCAAACAGGTCAACATACACATGGGCCTCGTCTTCAGCCTCGCCAAAACAAAACAATTCACTTTTATGAAAATTAACTTAAGCTCTGAGAGTTGCTCGAATGCTGATAAAACTAATTAGATTTCTTGCTTTCTCGAGGTCATGATCCATGAAAAGAATTGTATCATCGGCATATTGAAGGATAGAGAGACCACCATGAGTTGTATAGTTCACTACCCATCAATTTGGCCATCAACTTTGGCACGCTCAATCATGACCATTAACATATCCGCCACTATATTGAATAGCATGGGCGATACTGGATCATCTTGTCGCAATCATTTCTTCGTTTGAAAATAGTTGCCAATATCATCATTGATTTTAATAGCAACACTATCTCTAATCATGAAACTATGGATCATTGCGCACTACTACGTAGAAAATCCTTTCATTACAAGAGTTTCAAAGTCAATATTAGAAGAGGCAAAACGAAGCCGTACATACGCGTACGTTCGTCGTGCCGCAGTGCGACGGACATGAACGCATTGACGAACTGTTCTTCGTCCCGACACGTGCCGCGCAAGCGAAGCGCTGCCGTGCCGGCAGATTGCTGTCTGTCACCGGCGTAGTAGGACAGCAGGCACCGGCATGCGGCGACACCACCTAGAGCGCGCGCGCCGCCGCCACCGCTGCGCCCACCTGGCGTCCATGCACCCATCTCCATCGCTCGTGGCAAGCTCTAAATTGCCACGCGCGCCCTGCAAGGCTCCTGCCGACTGATAATCTCCGGGAAGGAAAGGCGCCAGGCAACAGCTTCCGTGACCGTGACCATGCCCTGCGACGACAAGTGCGGCTGCGCCGTGCCGTGCCCGGGCGGCGCCGCTTGCAGGCAGGCACCCACCGTGACTCCAATCTCTCTGCAGCCAGCAGTAGCTTGCTTACTTACTCGAGGGGTCGCGTACCTTTTGCTAGATCTGACGTGTGTCGGTGTGGGCAGGTGCGCCGGGAAGAAGCAGAGCAGCGGCGGCGGCGGGGCGGTGCCGGTGAACCCCGCGGCCGTGGCGCACACCACCTGCACCTGCGGCGAGCACTGCTCCTGCAGGCCGTGCGCCTGCGGCAGGCTCGGCTCCGGCGACGGCGCCGGCAGGGCCGACTGCACCTGCGGCCCCACCTGCACCTGCGTCGTCTGCACCGCCTGATCAACCCATCCATCGTACTCGTAGCGTACCGTGTGTCTGTTGCTTCAGATGTACCACCAGTGTTACCTGCTCTGTTCAGTCTACTAATGGCATGAATAAGAATCCTTCATCTTCAGTCTCCCTGTGCATTTTCTCTGGACAGATATCTTCGGTATCCTTCCACGCACAAGCGCACACACACAAGCTTAGTTACATCTCCCACTCACTCACTCACTCACTCACCAGCATCTCATCACAAATCCGGCAAAAGCACTCCGAAGAAACACAAGAAGAAGAGAGAAAAACACACCCCAAAATGTACTGTACAAGTATGCATGCTCTGAACACCAAGCTCAACCACACAGTCAGTCAGTCAGTCCCCTACGTTGAGCAGCACGTCCCACAGCGTCTCGTCGACCAGCTCCGACAGGATCTCCGCCTCCATCTCCTCGGCTATCCCGTCGACGTCGTCGCGGAACACGCCGCTCCAGGGGGACACGCCCATGTCGCGGCCGATGAGCCCGTCCACCGAGTAGGCGTCGTCGTCGACGCTCGGCGGCTCCAGCCACGTCTGCACGGATCTCCACAGCCCGTCGAGCAGCCTCTTGTCCGCCGACGCTCTTCTCGGTGGCGCCGCGTACCACTTGCTGAACACGCACAGTGTCGTCGAGCCGCGGGCGGCTCCGGGCAGCGCCTCGTTTATCAGGTCGAAGAGGAGGCGGTGGTCGACGTCATGGACGGAAGCGGCTTCCGGAGGTGGTGTCGAGCAGATGACTTGCTCGAACGCCCACTTGGGGATCGGCTTGATCGGTTGGCAGGTTAATGAGAGGTGATCGCCGGAGTTCTGGCCGTACATGCCGGCCACGACGAGGACGGCTCTGATGAAAGCTTTTGTCGGGTGATCCATCTCGGCCGTGTCGTCGTCGTCATCGTCCTGGACTGCTGAACTTGCTTGTGGGATTTCTTCAGCTTGATCTTGCTCCAGGCATGAATTGCCTGGTTCTGAGACAACATTTCGTTAGAAACATAACCTCTGAACACTGTTTTGAAGTAAATTCAGACATGAGCAGCAGTTGCTACTACTTACCAGAAGCACTTGAGCTCGCCGCCGGCTTCAACGGGGACCGGTGCTCACCGAAGGAAGCCTCCAACGGCGAGACGGGGCTCGGGTAACCTCCCCGGATCATCAATTCATCTGGCGGGCTGCTGCACCACGACGCCGGGCTCGGCGGCACCTCGGTGGAGTTCTCCTGAACATTCCCATGTCAGATCGATCGCACTCACTCTGAATTCTGAAACAACAGCAAGTGTTCGGTCCCTCACCTGCAGGACGCCGGGGTGGATGAGGACGGAGGGGGCGGTGACCAGCGTGCCCATCGGCGGGAAGTCGTCGAGGAAGAACGATGACGACGACTCGTCGGCGGCGGCGGAGTGGAGCTTCTTGCCGAACAGCTTCGCTCTAAGCCCGAGGTTCTGCCGCAGGTTGGACACCTTCCCCTTGATGCCGAACGCATCCTTCCTCCCTTTCGGCTGCCTTTCCTCCTCCGGCGACGGCCGCCCGCCGTAGTAGTCCCCATGTCCCTCGTGCTTCAGCTGCACCCGCGCTCCGGCGAGCACCTTTGGCTCCCCCTCCGAAAGGAACTTCGCGAAGTTCCCGGACACCGGCGCCGAGAACGACCTCATCAGGTTCCTCGGCGAGGCCGCGTCGTCGGAGGAGTCGACGACCGCCGCCGTAGCGGAGTTCTTGTACCACCCATGTCTGAAGGACCGGACTTCGGATGACTCGATCGCGCGCTTCTTCTCCTCCTTGCTCCTGATTTTCTTGTCGCCCTTCCTCGCCACGTCGCGCCGCGGACTCGTCGGCTTCGGCCGCGGCTCTTCGTCCCACGGCGAAGACGACGGCGTCGAGGCGGCCGGCCGTCTCCGCTGAGAGCCGAACGGCGGCGGCTGGTCTGCCTCCGGCTCCCTCCTGAGCACGTTCCTCAGCCGGTCGGAGAGCTGCTTCCTTGCGTCTCTGCATATGTAGTCCATCTGGCTCTGCACGTCGCTGCTGCGGTACGACCGCGTCGACTCCGAGCGTAGCAGCGCCGGGTGGTGCATTTCCTTGGTGACGCTCTCCCTGATCTGGTCGGCGATGTTCCGCGCGATCTGCTTCGGGTCGGCGGGGACGTCGGGCCACCGTTCGGCCGCCCTGTCGTCGGGGGCCAAGTGCCCTTCGAGCTCGATCTTGAGCCGCATCTTCACCTCCTCCAGGAACGCCTCCATGTTGTTCTCGTTCTTCATCAGCTCCGGCGAGCCCAGCGACGACTCGTCGACGTCGTCGGCGCTCAGCTCCGGGCAGGGCTTCAGGATCACGATCCTCGTCGGCGACAGCGGCTTCTCCTCCTCCTCGTAATAGAATCTCGAGAGCGGCAGCCTCGCGGAAGAACCGTCGTCCGCGCTCGTCAGAGAGAACGTCCGGCTGCCGGAGATGGACGCGCCGCCGCCCTCCTTGCCTCTTCTTCTCGAATGCGCGTCATTGCCGTGCCTGCCATCTCTCCCTTTGCGATCCTTCTGGTGGTACCTGTAGGGTACGATCTCCGAGCACCTGTCGTCTTCGTCGTGGCCGACATTATGCCGGCTGTCCAGCTCCAGAGCCCTCGACTGCTCCCAAACCTTGCTGGCCTGCCACGCCGCGAAGTCCTTCTTGAACTTCTGCAGCTCCTCCTCCTGTGGGTGCTCCCGCGGCACCGGCTTGCTCCACCCATCACCACCACCTCCACCACCATTGCTCCTCTTGGTCAGCTGAGCAAGAATGTCCCTCTCGTCGTCGCCGGCGTCGTCGAAGGTGTAAACTTCCTGTTTCGCCGTATGCCGGACAGGATTCTTCTGCTGCGCGAAGGAGACATGCTTGGTCGGCACCGGCCTCGCGACGACCATCTCCTGCCTAGCATCATCCAGGTGGGTGGTGAGCTCGGAGTTCATCGGCGGCGAGTCCATGCCCATCAACCTGGCGATGACGCTGGGCACTCTCTTGTGGCCTTCGTTCGGCCTGAAGGACGCGTCCTCATGGATCAGCTTCTTGATTGGGGCCGAGGATGATTTTGGGTACTGCCTCATGCTGTTGCAAGAGTACTGCAGAGAGTTGTACATGAAACTTTGGTCAGGACACACCACAAAAGCAGTAGTAATCTAGCTAGAAGAACAATGCCAGCAGCTCAACATATGGCCTCCTACTTATTGGAGGCAAAAGATGGCAAGCAATGATGCAGAGAATGGCCAGGTAATTAAGGGGCAACGTGATTGTGCCCAGCAGTAGATGGTGGTCTACTGTTTGTTTGACAGCATTATTAATGGGTGTTTCGTGCTGTCTTCTCGGGCAACAACAGTCAGGTACAAGTACACCTAGCAGCAGAGCTGCCAAGGACGGACGGACAATACATATCATCTGTCAAGAAAGATCTACCCACCTAACTGAAACATGAAATGTTTGTGACTGGAATGAAGAAGAAAAAAAAAGGAATTCCAGGTCCTTTTTCTGGAAACAAAATAATTTACCAGACGCATGCATACAGGGGCCAGGGAAGAAAATGATGCAGTGAATTAGTCTGACAGATGGAGAGAATGAACAGGGAAGGGATTGTACTACTCACCGGGACGTCCTCTTGGAAGACGCCGTAGCTGTGGGGCGCCTCCATGGCGAACTCCATGCTGTTCCTCGGAGCATCGAACCCTGCAATTAAGCCCAACCACGATCCATTAAACTTGCTGCGAACCCAATCATGAACCAGGACTGTCACCACCAATGAAAATGGCGTGCAAAGGTATCTGGAAATGATCGGATTCTAAAATTCAGCAAGTGTGTACCTTGGCCCGGCTGCCTCTTGCTGCTGTTGGCCGTCCACTTCTTGGAGGTGCTGGCCTGGGAGAAGTCCAGGTACTGCATCATGGTCACAACTTTCAGAGAGATCCAGCAGTCTGCTTCGGTGGCGAGGCTACTAGGATCTCCGATGGCCGGGTGGGATTGACCTCGATATCCTGTAAAATTTTGCAGGAAATCATGTCATACTCTGAATTTTCTTCTTCTTCTTCTTCTTCTTCTTCTTCTCGGGCAGAGTAATCTAGTAGAGATTTCTCATGAGGAAAATTACAGAGTAATCTAGTAGAAATTGGAGAGCAATTGGCCAAAGATCTTTTGTTTATTTTTGCAAGCGTGAAAACAAAATTCAACAAGCAAGGAATTCTCCAAAGAAATAAGCTAGTCAGATTCATGAGAGGAAGCAGAGGAGGAGATGAACAGGGGAGGACGGCGACGGTCCGGAGACGTCAACGTGGGTGGTGGGGAAGCTGAGCTGCCGAGCCCCACCACGTGCACGCAGATCGCACGCATTTCCTCCAAGCACAAGCAACGAACCGGACGCAAAACTAAAACAAATGCTAGCTAAACAAGAAGAATCGACCAAGAAGCAGGAGGCATCGTCGACGAGGAACGAACCGATGAACCGGCAAGAAGAGCATCCAAGGGATCGATCTTCCCGGTGCCGGCGTACTTACGCCACCTCGCCGCGCGCAGCTCTCGCGGGCGAACCACGGCTAGCCGGCCGCCCGTCGCCGGCGGGTCAGCGAAGAATGCTAGCTAGCTCCCACGGAGGAGAAGAGAAGAAGAGATGGCGCTACGCGAGCCTGCCCGAGGCTTATGAATGGCGGTAGTTGTAGTGGCGGCAAGCGGGACAGGAGCCCATGCCATGCATATGCATATGCATATGCATGGACGGGACGGGGCGGGAGGGAAAGCAACAGCCGGGAAAGCGAAAGCCTCGGCCTCGCTCGCTAGCTTTCCCACCCTCTTCTGTAATTACTAACTTACTCCCTCTGTTCTAAATTACTCGTCGCAGAAATGAATGTATCTAGAACTAAAATACATCTAGAAACATTTATACCTACTACAAGTAATTTGGAACGGAAGGAGTACTACGTATACGATAATCGGAAACGCCATTGCCATGGTGCTGCCATTTTCTCCGGCCGCCGTGCTGTTAGCCTCTACCTGTTGGACGTTTTCAAGGGATGCCGGGGGAGATTCCCCCTGGCGCTATTTTTAACAGTATATGCTGAAATTTTTAGGGATTAATAATAACAGTGTTACTATGTTATTGATTGAAGAGGAGAGAACAGCTTGGTGCGGCGAGGACTCCCTCTCTGGCTGGCTAGCTACCCAGGAGTAGGAGTGGTTGGTGCGGCAACCACACGCTTTCCGTTGCCCGGCCCGCACGAGCGGAGGCCGTTCCATTTGGCGCCGTTCTGGTGCTGCTGCCTCCTCCTCGTCCGTTTCCGTTCCGGACAGCCCTGTGCGTGCTGGCCATCATAGAATCGACCATGTCATGTGGGAATTGGATGAGATGTACTACTACTAATACCAATTCTCCCATCTTTTGTTAATACTCCAGTACAGACTAACAGTATATTAATACAAGGCGGGAGAATCGTTCCTGGCACCCCAAGCCGTACAGCAGATCCGCCAAGGCCAGCTTAGGGAAATGGCCACATTTGGGCGGGTGGAACACGCGGTAATCATCCCTAGCTTGCACCGTGTGTCCACAGCTTACAAATGATTGTTTTGATGGCGATGACACGCACACACGCGATCTGCCTAACTACATGTGCCCTGCGTCCTTCTCAACAATCTAGGCCACTCTCCATCCTCGCCGCGAGCGAGCGTACGCATCGCATCCTAGGCGCGGCACCAGACGTATATTACCAGCAGGTCTATCGAGGCGAAGTGGCAGCGGCAGAGGCAGCGTCACCACGGCTGTTTGCTGGTGGCCGCGCAGCCGGAGCCGCCGAGCACCGGCCGCATCGATTCATTATTCAATGGCGATCTCCTCCCCGACCGGCAGGGGTACAGCAGCACCGGCGCCACCACGCCCCACGCCGTCGACCGGCCGGACCAGTGTCGTGCATGCGCCAGTGCCCCCACGCGCGACGGCGACGCGCGGGAGATTTCCGCGTCGCCTCGCCTCACTGGCCGTGGCCGGAATGTCCCTCGCACACGCACGCACATGCGCCTGCCCTGCCTTGACCCGGCCGGCTTGGCGTCAGCAGCCAACAACTGTCTGCTCTACGGCTTGTTTACTAGTTCTACTACCAGCTTAGTGATGGTCTGATGGATGTGGCTGGCTGGGCTGGTTAGTTGGTTAGCGGCTGCCACTGGCCAAAGCCAGCGCCGGCCGGTGCGTGCTGTGAGTGATGATAATACAATGGGGCGTGTACATTACATCGGAATGGTCCATTATGGCGTGGTATGATGGCCATGATGCAGTAGTGGGCATCATATGCCTGCCCTGTATGTATTATTGTTTCTCAAGGTCGCCTCCTCGTTAATTCTCTGCTCAATATACATGTTACATGTATCCATCTGACCCAACTACTGCCAACTGACACAGATACTGCGGTTCCACACACGCCACCCACAATCTAGTGTGAAATAAAAATTCTATGGCATTTGATTGAGAGATGTTAGGAAAAGAAAAACAGGGATGGATGGGGAGATCAAACCAAGCATCATTCCCTGTGAAATACACAAATGAGCAGCAGCCGGTGCTTTCGGTAGGAAGACCGAACCTCTTTCTGTTTTGTTTAGTTTGGTTGGGGCTATGGTTATCAAATGCATGACGTGCGCGCATGCACGGCCATCATTCCTCCCTACTAATCTAAGCATGCAAAGGGGCAGGGAAAATCATGCTGGAGTTTATAAACTACCCTACCCAGCAAAAAAAAGAGAGAGAGAGGAGCTTATAAACTAGTTAACCCTGTGACCCTCCTGGATCAAGACATCACATGGTGGGGTGCCCCATCGAATCAATACCACCCCCTCCCCACACCCACAGCCCACATTGCCTAAAGCCAAGGGCGATAGGGCGATCGCTGTGCTGTCGACCCGGGCCAAAAGTTAACCAAAGATTACTCTATCTACTCTTCAGTGACATTATCCTAACAGCAGAACAGTATGTGAACACACAGAATTCGGCAAATGTTTATGAGTTCGCAAGTTGAGGATTATTTCTTCATCTTCAATTTTTACGGAGAGAATGAATTCAAGGCTACGGTACGAGAATTTTCTTGATAATTAGGCTCGTAGGTTCGTTCAACCAACCTTTGTAGATTTGTCCGTGGAGCCCTCTTCGGTTGTTCCAGCTCCATCTTGCGTCCATGGCGCATGTATCCGGTCCGCAACTCTGCATACGCATAGATCTGCATGTACAAGCACTTACCTTTGCATATCTCGATGGGCCGCCGTATCCCTCTCGAGATTGCCTTGAGCTTTCTGCCTTCAAAAGCACTGCCAACAAGTGTAAAGGAGCTTCCAATAGTTAAAACACCACCATAAAAAAAATCAGCCGAGATGATCCTCGAATCACTTGCAATTTGCTAATATAAGCAAGCAGACTCGGAGCATTGGCGTCTAATGGCGTCTTTCTGCAGGGGCTTAAAGGGGAACCGGGTCTCCTAGGTTGTAAAGGGGAAGCCATGATCAGCACAGCACACTTTAATTCTGTGCCCACCCCAATGAATAATAGCTCGTGCATCTTCCGGTGAAAATTCCCGCCGATCGTTCAGATCAGGAGAGCCCCCACAGCAACATGTTTTCATGTGAAGCTGCTGCCTGCTTCTGGGGTAAGCAATACTGCACTACAAGGTGTCTGAGCAGTAGTGGTCCAGCAGACTCTTGAACAATTGTGAATGTAGGGGCAAGAACCCATCAATCATCTCTTTGCCCCGTCAGACGGTAACCTATGCACGGGTTTTACATGCATCTTACTACGGAATTGATATATCAAACTTGTTGTACTCCAGTTTGTTTATAGGCGCGATCATTGTGCATGACTGCTGCTGCTGGATTCTGAGATATAAAACCAGTCTGCTCTTTAAAGAAAATGGATGGACTGGGATCTGCATGTGCTGTACTTCATAATCAGAAATCATATCTCACATAAGATTTATTTTGATTGCCAACCTACTAAGGGATTGCCTATTAAAGTGCCTGATAAGTCATATGTCTAAACCACCATCCCAACCTAGATTCATTTATAATCTATACAGATCAGAGACACCAGTTATGTTTGATAAAATCGAACAGTTTCTGCAGATCAGACTAAATGGCATGCAGTTTTGGGTGACTAAGATTTACACAAGATCCAAGACAGTGAGAATAAGCAAAACGGTTATACTAATTGGCCAGTCTTGAGTCTAACAAACACCTTGAAATAATAGAACGTGGAACCTCCCGCAGGAATAGACCTAAATCATCTCAAAATATTCACAGTAAATTGGTCATTATCAATCATCGTTAGTGCTTCCAAACTCTCACAAGGAGAAGCCATAAGTTCTTATCGCGAGGATGTGATTTAAGTGTCTCTATCAAGTTATGTCATATGCATTCTTATTATTCATCTAGGCAGCAACTTGGCCATCTTTCATAGACAGTGCAAGAGTAAGAACAACATGAACAACTAACAATAGCAAGCAATTTTCCAAATAATATGAAATGTACAGTGGGGAAGGGAATACCAAGCTGGAGTTATCATTCATGTGCCCACTATATGCAAAACAATGATGGCCTATTAGTAAAACTTGGGCAGATCATGTGATGCTTGTTGTAGAAGTTACCACATGCTTCATTACAAGCTATAACTGCTGTGATTGAATCTGTATACATGATTGAAGAACCGAAGGAAACCTGCAAAAATTGAAATGCTTATTATATATTCAGATTAACCAGCGACGTACACGAAAATAGCTTGCCGAGTGGTCTATCCATAGTCAGTGAACATACAAAAGATGACTCAGTCATGCAGGTACACCACTTGAAGACATAACTGTATGTTACAAGCTAATGATGGGCTATTACTGAAGTAAAATCTCTAATGTTCTACCTTCTTTTGCTCAAAGGAAGATGTAATTTTCTGCATTACCCAAGAGGCCAAGACTAACAAAATCATCACAATAAAAGGGTAGCATGTCACCTCTTCTGCATCAATCTGCTCAACTGACTTGTACATACACTCTCTCTTTGTATCCTGTTACCAGCATTTGAGGCAAGAAAAACTTCTCCAATCTGCTTCTAATTCAGGTATTCACCTCTTCTGCATCAATCTGCTCAACTGATTGTAGATACTCTCTCTCATGGTATCCCTGTTGCCAGTATTTAAGGTGAAAACATCTGCTCCAGGATGATTCCTCAACCTTGCAACTGCATTTTATAGGGGAGAATGTTTTAGTCACGACCCAAGGAGAGACCATAGTCAGAAGATTGACTCGCATGCGTCTACGAAAAGCATGGGGTGGTAAAAATATATCTTGCTCCCATGCTGGAGATATCTGTTAATTTCTTATATATGTAACATAGCACACTTGGGTACACTGTAGCAATCGTTATAAAAATGTGCCCATTGCTGAACCGGGTACTAAAAGACAATCGATGCAATGCTCTTTATACAATATCATGTACAGTCAAGTTCCCAATTTGTTAAAAATGGTACCTCCAGGAATGTCTCGGCCATATCTTGGTAGTGGTATGGTGGCCAGCACAGGGATGTTGGACTCCATAACTCTCATCACAGCAGGGAAAAATGCTGAACTGAACAATTCCATTTTACCCACTTCATCAATGATGAAGAGATCTGTATCTTCTTTGACCTGATAAATCAACAAGAAATATAAAGCTGTTGGCTACATTTCGATAGTAAACAGTGATCTGACAGACTGGTCTAAATCCTGGGTTCATGATTATCACACATGTCTGGCATGTATGAACAAACTAGCAACCTACCATTCGAACTAAGGTCAGGGAAATATCTCGGAACTGCTTACCTGTAACTCAGGCAATGCTAGCGATTCCAAAGATGCTACATCTACTTTGTACTTCCCAACAGTAGGCCATCTAACAGACTCAGGGCTGCAAGATACCACAAACTTAGATGCCATTATCACTAAGATAAAATAGTTCAATGAGTGATCTATAAGGATATAATCAACAAAGCACTAAAATAAACTACGAATTATCTAACAGAGACCATACCTAAAACCTTTTCACTGAGCTTGATTAGAAGCTATACAGTAACATGACAGAAAACAAGACACGGAAAGACGCAAAATTATGTGAAGATGATACTTCTTGAGCTATGTATTCTACCTAATTGTTACTCTGCATGGCAGGAGTGTGCCAAAATGAGAAGAGCCAAAATCTACCATATGCTTGAGATTACTGGCAGTGGCATTAACTAGTCTCACATAAAATTGAGTTTGGAGATCAGATGTTTATCGACAAATCCGAGACATAAACAAGTGGCCTAACAAGCTGAATATCGGTGTCAGGAGGCATTCTTCTACCATCAGCGGCATTTGAAATGTAGGCAAGTGTTAAAAGTGCAACATAGACAGGTTTAAGGAAGTTCTGAAATGGTCCATCACTTGGAGAGAGAACTCTGTGCACCATCAGACAAGGATTTTAACAGTGACCGCAAGCAAGTTTATTGAAACTAGATGCAGTTAACTCGAGTGTAAGAATCTATTGCCGTGCATATGCTAGCCAAGGAATTCAAATCAAGCATAGGGGCAGGCAAGCTGAGGGCAACCTTGAAATCCTAGAGGATGCAAGCGGTCCGCTTCGCCCGTCGAGCGTCACGACCTCGAACCCGACTCTCTCCCCATTCTCCCTCACCTCCCCTGCAAACAGAAAGCACGACGGGGAGTGAAATCTCTGGGGGCAAACCGCACGGGCAAACGAATCGGAGATCGGAGTTGGAGGGGGGCGGTACGGGTATAGAATCCGCGGACGGCGAGGTGCGGGTGGGACGACCTGAGGGTTTCCAGCACCCGCATGACCAGCGTCGTCTTCCCCACGCCCTGCGAGCACCGGCGGCGGGCCGACCGAGGCCGTGGTTAGGCGCTTGGCAAGGCGGGAGGAGGGTTTTGTGCGGGGTTCGAGGGGTTACTGCTTACCGGTGGGCCGGTGACGAGGAGACATCTCGACGGCGCGGCGGCCATCGGCGAGGCAGGCGACGGCGGCCGCGGCTGGGTTTTTTTTTTTGGCTGGTGGTAGCGGCGTGGTGCCGTACAGACTGGCAGATTGCCTCGTCGCGGCCCAAACGAGAGAACACGACACGGTCTATGACTATGCGGGCCGCAATTTTCCATCAGGTAGGGACTGTCGGTATTGCCGGCCCAGTAGACGATGGGTTTGGTTGCTGGGTTATCCCACCTAGTTTCAAAAAGCCCTAAAAGAAACTAGTGCCAGTGTTTTGTTCGTGGGAGAACAGGGATAATATTCCTCCAAAACGAGGCTCCACCGGGAAAACCTCACTAAATTTGAGAAGAAAGAATGAAAAAATGCAGCACATGTATGTAACATAAATTTACTACGATTCAATAATTTTAGAGTTTATTTCGATGTGAATGGATTAAAAACATTAAATGATGCCTTTTGATAAAAAAAGATTCATTGGAGCAAAAGAAACCATGAGGTCTTTTGATCAAAGAAAAATTCCATTCACGTCAAAAGAAACAGGAAGGGCATGTTATGTTCTACTAATAGTGGTATATGGGCTAATTTATAGCCCAATTTGAATTTAATACATTTCAAAACGAAATCTATCTTTTTGTGTTCTTGAGCTGCAAATCAAGTTTAAACCTGGTATAATTGTAAAAGAATCTGCTATGTACATGTTTTTTTGCGAGAAAACTTTTGATCTAATCATCATCGATAATGGCGATACAACGAACACCAGAAAAATAACAAAAATTACATCCAAAATTCGTAGACCACCTAGTAGCAACTAAAGTACTAAAGTGAGCCGAAGGCCCACCACCGTCATTGCCGTACCCTCATCAGAGTCGGGGAAAACTTGTTATGGTAGACAGTTGGGAAGCCATTGTGCTAATGCCCAACATATCTAACGTACCAGAACATCAACCGTCGCCCCGATGAATAAAAGCGTAGTTCGGAAGGATCCAACCTGTAGACACATAAACGCGGGCGAGTGAGAAATAGATTTGAGCAGATCCATCAAAGACAAACACTGGCCGAATCCCGCAAGATCTATCGGAGACACACCTCCGCGTGCCCTTCGACGATGCTAGGCGCACCACCGGAACAACGGCTAGGCGGGGAGAACCTTATTGCATCTTCACGAAGCCGTCGTCATCTCATCTTCTTGAGCAGGACACACCAAACTAAAAAAACATTTTAAATCGAAACCCTCCCACTGGCAAGGTCCAGGATCCATCGCGCCACTGGCGGACCTCCCCAGTGGGCAGGGTATGGCAGCCGCCATACCGTACTTCTGGGTAAAAAAAATATATACATATGCATCTATCGATCGATACTTGAATGAATTGCTTGACTCGTTTGACCGCACCCAGGGCTGGCCAGCCTGGCTTGATGGGCCGACGTGATGCATCCAGCTGTTGGGCACTTGGGCTAGTAACAACCGGTCGAGATCGATCCAGCGCCCACGCACACGAGACACGACGCCCAGCCGCGACGCAATCCTAAGCAGCTAGCGCGGCGGCGGCGGCTGGCCAGGTCGTGAGGACGAGGAGGGCCGTGGGCGACCGCCGACGGCCGGACGACAGCGGCTGGCTGGGGGCTTAGAGGGCGGCGGCGGCAAGCTCCAACGGCAGCAAAAAGCAGCGGCTCCAGCGGGCGACGATAGTTGAGGATTTTGCTGGTAATCTCTCAGGGTTCGAAACTTTGAACCACTCCTCTGCTCTGAACTATTTGCAGCCACTACCACTTTGTTTATACAATTATATTTTTCATTCATGCTAGTGTACGCACAAGTTTTTTGTTTTTAGATGATTATACATACAAGCCAATAAGATGCCCAGCCGGCGCAGTTCTGTGACTTCTGTCCATAAGATGGAAAAGAAGGGGAAAGAACCAGCAAATGCAAAGGAAAGAGGAGGAAGAGGTATATTTATCATGTCCGCTTGGTAAAATTAAGGAAGATGTGTTACATTGAGTGATAAATCTTTAAAAGAATGCTCTTGTTAAAATTAAGGAAGATTTTCAGAAAAAGGGTAGGGCACTGCCATTGCCTGGATCTTCTAGACGCCATTATAAGCATTATCGGTATGTTTTAGGTTGTTTTTCTATTGAAACATTATACATTTTTATTGTATTTGGTTATTCATTTGTAGTATGCATTGTTAGTGTGTATTGACTCCTTTGATTCGCATAAAAAAAAATCTTAGTGAGACTTCGCCCCATCTTAAAAAAATTTCGTGGTCCGCCTCTGCATCGCGCTACATGGCCCCAAGGCCACAGGAGATGAGGCAGATTAGCGCCGTCGTCGACAGGGGGCAAGAACCCTAGCCACATGTTTAGTTGAGACGGACGAATGATAAGTGGTATAGTTGCGGCGGTTTAGATTAGCCACATGTTTAGTTAGGTGGTATAGTTGCGGCGGTTTTTCAAGTAAAACCGAGGCACGGCACCACCGGTTTCGTACGAGCGAGACGCTAATCTGGCGGCCACGAGCACACGGCATAGGATAGGGCCTCGAGTTCACCACGCCACCCCTACGCGGCTACGCTGTCGAGACTCGAGACTGATTCCGATTCCCGTTGTTGTGGATCACACGTCTTTCCGGTTTCAGCAAACGAGTTAAAGCCATTATTACCGATGTTGGGCTCCCCTCGTGGAAATGGGAACCGCGGGAAGTTTGCGCGAAAGCCTCCGGCCCGGCGTGTGCGGTGGATACGCGATGCTGGAGCAATTTCTGGCAAGTTTACCCACGGGCCGGCGAATCCGGCCAGGTCTTGTCCTCGTTTCGGTCCGGCCCACGCGCCATCGACCTCGCCTATGCACGCTCTTTTTTTTTTCCTCTCAAGAACTCGCACGCAGGCAGCTATATAGGCCCAGTTCTTTTGAGCAGATTATGAAGAATCTTGGTCTCGAAAATCCCGAGCAAAAAGAATTCGAATGAACTTCCAAAATCTCAATAGGATTCTCCAGAATCCTAGTGCAATCCCAAAATCCCAAAATACCTGGTTTCTCCCACAATCTCTGGATTCTGACAAGTCCCATCAAAGAAAACGTTTCGAAGTATAGTTGTACCCCTATTGTATTACGTATTTACGGTCAAAATGCCACCCCGTAGTCCAGCCCAGGACCCCGAAACGAGCGAACGCACCCGACTGCTCGCTCGTCTCCCAGTTCCCGCACCGTATCGGGGCAGCGGAGCTTCAAGCCGCCCCGCCCCCGCCCCCGCCGGCCAGCCCGCCCCCGCCCTCGCCGGCCAGCCTCCCTTGCCCGGTCCGCCCCGCCCCACCATCTTCGCGGCAGCGGCTAGGTTGCCGCGTCGCCGCCGGCCAGGCCACGCCATCCCCGCCCCCGCCGGCCAGCTTCCCTCCTCAGCTCCTCCTCGCCCCTCAGTCCGCCCCGGCCCTCAGCCCCGTCCCTCAAAGTTCGACGCCGACGCTCACGGTGAGCCCTTCTTTTTGCATCTCTCTATTTCTTCATGCTTGAATAATGCTTGAATTGATGCTAGCTATTGTTGATAGATAAAATAGGTAGATGGATTGATGCTTGAGTTTGTTAACATTTCATCAAACAAATTCGGTCTAAGGGTAGTACAGACAATTCAACACACAACAGCTTCTAGAATCTCAAACTACAATCTCTGAAAAGAACTCGACAACAGATTCTGGGAGAAGCAGATTCTGGGAGAATTGTTCAAAATCCTAATTCTGTAGAATCTTGCCTAAAAAGAACTGGGCCATAATAAGTGCGGAACGGATCCTCTAACATCATGAAGAGATGTCACGAAGCTAGAGTGCAATCTCAGTGCAAAACAAAGAAGAGATGTTATGGACACTGTAGCAAAAATAATATGCGCAATTACTGTTCATAAAAAATAAAAATCGAAATTAATTTTATTACACCATAATTTTGTTTATATGTAATTATTGTAAATGTATAAAGTAGATTTGTGATTTGTAAAGTAATTCAAATCATTTTAGGCTTAATCATATGGATGTGAAGAAGGGATGTCAGGGTACCATAGCTTTCCTAACATCTCTTTGTGATGTTAGAGGATCTCGTTCCTAATAAGTGGGGGGAATAAGTGGGGGGAGGAGGAATAAGAAGAAGAAGAAGAAGCCAACCCATCCAAGCGGCAGCAGGGCAGACGGCCGGCGACGAACCAATCCAGCCAGCCGAACTCGTCAGCGCGCAGCAGCCTCTCCCGCGAGGTTCGTTTCCCGCTCGACCTAGCCCCCCTCAATCCCATCTCCTCACGGCCGGCCGCGGCGGCGGCGGTTTCGATCGAGCTAGGCCGCCTCTTTAGGTTTCCTGCAGTCAATCGACCGGGCGTGCGTGTTTCTTGGGCATTCCCCCCCTCCCGGCGTTGGCCAGGCCAGGGTTTTCTTGGAGGAGGGGATCGATTTTGTTAGTGATTTGGGCAAGCCGCTCTCTTTGCTTCGTGGCGGGGATGGGGATATTTATCTTTATTACAGCATGACAATTCTTTCTTGATGTTTTTCACCGGTCCCTTGTCCAATTTCAACCGTCTCTTTGGATTCGACACCGCATCTCGTCCTGCGCGCGCCGACGGTTTGATTAGGGTTTCTTTTCAATCTCTTGGGATGAACGACCGGCATCACGCATGTAGATGTACTAGTAGTATAGTAGTATGTTTCTTGTTTGGCACCTCAATTTCCAGGTTATTATATTATTGCTAGTGCTCTTGTTCCTGGCGTTGATGCGTGATCCTTGCTTGCATAGATACATACAAAACTCGGTTCCAGACTGTCGCCACGGCCCACCCACGGCTTGGAAATTTCAGCTAGATTTCAGCCAGGCGCACCTTTTCTTTTTGTTATTGTTATTAGTAAATTGCTTGGCTATTGCCACGGTGGCCGCATCACAGCTGCGAAATCCCCACTGGCGTAGGATGCAAAGATAAGACGCTGGCAAGTGGCTGTACAGCTTATTCTTGTTTACTTGTCTTAGACACAGATGTATATCGCTGTCAAAGACTGCGACTACGTGCCGTGCTGATTGAATATTAGTTGGACGAGCCTGCTGGGGCTGAACATTTGACTTTTGACCGAAACAAGTGATCAGAAGCGCTTCCCCAGTTGGCATCATCCTGCAGACAGCGTTTAGGATGAGCATTATCTTTATCTCCCACTATATATGTATGTGCAGCGTGCTTCGTATAGCTCCCAACTTCCCAAGAACACCCTCAAGCATACAAGCCTTGGGTTTCTACCCTGCACTGAACTAATTGAGAAGCGTATGTGTCCTCGTGCTTTTATTCTTTCCACGCTTTTAGTAGCTCATAAGGGTATCTTGTGTATGCTGGATTTTATTTCTTCTCCCTGGGGCTGCCATAGTACCTTTAAGTTGGGATTGTCGTTCAGATTCCTTTGAAGTATGCTGCGGTGGGAACCTGTGATATTGCTTTTCTGTTTCCCAGACATGGCTATCAAACAGGAGAGTGGATTTTTTTTTTGTTTCTTTTTGCATTTTTAATAATAATGACATGCTGTTCCAACATAATCTGCGTATTGTTGTTTGTAATACTATGTCCTTTCCCCTGATATGACTACATATTGCCACTAATCAGGTTTTTTCATTTGAGAGATTAGTCAGCGTCTGCATACGTTAGTCGTTATGTAAGTAAAGCCATGACTATCTGGTTTAGTTCTATGACGCTCACGCTTATTCATTGGCAGAGTCTCACAAAGAGTGGTCATGAGCCAATCATGCAAAAATATTAGATTTTTTTGTCCTTTTTTTGCGCATGGCAGCATTTTTAATCCATCGCTTCTTCCTTTGTAGATAAACCATGGGTGGGGTACTTGGTTTGATACAGATTGATCAATCAACAGTAGCCATCAAGGAGACCTTCGGGAAGTTTGATGCCATCCTGCAACCTGGATGCCACTGCTTGCCATGGTGCCTAGGGCAGCAGATTGCTGGATATCTTTCTCTGCGTGTGCAACAGCTTGATGTCCGATGCGAAACAAAAACAAAGGTACTACCTTATTTCTGCTGTATTTGATTATTGTTTTGTACTTGGCTGAAGGTCCCAGGAGTTATTTTCATGCATGGGTGAAATACTTATTTGAAGTTCTGTTTTCATTCCATATTAGTGTTTGTCATTGAGAATACCTGCATACAATATCTATGCTTTCTCATCTGAATGGGATACCTACAATTTAAACTTGAAATAACTTTACAAGCTTGTAACTGTCTGACGATGAATATCATGATTAATCTGCAGGATAATGTCTTTGTCAACGTTGTGGCATCTGTGCAGTACCGTGCTCTTGCTGACAAGGCATCTGATGCCTTTTACAGGCTTAGCAACACCAGGGAGCAAATCCAGTCCTATGTCTTTGATGGTAATATTGCTGTATGATTTGAACTGCAATGCACAATTTCACTGCACAAACTACTTTGCTTCTTCTGCTTTGTTCTCTCATCCCATCATGTATTCACCCGAACATTGTGGTTCTATGTTTACTATTGTTCTTCATTTAATGCTAATGGAACTCTATTCATCATGTTCAGTGATCAGGGCTAGCGTTCCAAAGATGAACTTGGATGATGTATTTGAGCAGAAGAATGAAATAGCAAGGGCTGTGGAGGATGAACTTGAAAAGGTTTTTGTTCATCATCCATCGGTCTTCTAAACCATATGATAGATTTTTACTAATTTAATTTTACCTTTTGTGTAGGCAATGTCTGCCTACGGGTACGAGATTGTGCAAACTCTGATTGTTGATATTGAACCAGATGAACATGTGAAGAGAGCCATGAATGAGATCAATGCAGGCATGTACAAAATCCATTTACTGTTTTTATCCTTGGTAGTATCAACTGTCTAGTTTTCCAGCTAAAAAAAACTGTCTGGTTTTACATTTCACATTTGGAGCAACTAGTAATAATGTACGTGCAATGCACGTTTATATTAGGTAGGATATTAGTTGCATGTTATATTAGGTAAGATATATCTGTTGCACGTAGGTATTTGGTAAGATATCAATTACTTTTTTCGAGGTAATGGTAGGATATTAATTACATGGCAGATTTCATGGGATAGCGTCAAAATCGTGTTTATAACCAATGGCAATGGTGGGTAATTAGAGCGTTAAACGTGTTTGGTGCTCAACATTGGAGCGATTTGAACCGCTAGATAACATGATTTGACGGTCGAGATGGTTTGGATCTGCCCCTTCGGGTCTTTTTATATTGGTATAGATTATTTGCTTGCCAAGAAACAGCATAGTTCTTTTCATATTGAAAGAAAAAAAATGAGGTGAGTCATTGGGCATGGCCTTGAGTGGTCAGCAAATTGAGTAATCGACACTAACTAAGTTAATTTTCACACATTTATACATATCCTGCCACAGCGTTGTAATTCAACAACACACACACACGCGCGCGCGCGCATATATGATATATTCCTGCTATATGACGAGGCATTAGGTCTGCTCATCAGTTTAATTGAAACAAAGGACCCACACCCTTCAGGTTTTATTGTGTGTCAAATGTGTAATTCTTGACAGTTTTAACCAATAAACTGAGTTACTTTGGAAAGTCAAATCAAGTAGCAACCTATGCTTTAAAATAGTGTAGAAGATTTAAAGGTACCCAGATTAAACTTGCAGACATATGCATCTATTTCAAGTTAGTCGTTATTTACTTGCTATCATGTAACAGCTATTTTTTTTAGCTAAATCAACTTAAAAATTAATTGAAGTTACATAAGTTGTCTTACTTCTTCCCTGCACTTGTTTCTTCTCCAAAATTGTCAGATAAGTACAGAGTTTAATAGAACTAAACACATTTTGGCTTAGTGTAGGTACTAGATGTCTATTACTCTTGTGAACCTTGATCCACAACAGGATAACTACCATGCTGGAGATAGCCAAATGGCATGGCCGTGAGGGATTGGGTATTTAGATGAGAGAATAACTTGGGGAAGTAGAATAATAGATAGATCGTTCTTTCTTGTCTTAACCTTAGATACATGACATCCTTATATAGTGGATGGTAGACCAGCGTAGACCCTTGACCTTTCCTAATACAGTTGGACTCCTTCGACCTTTCCTAATACGAACTCCCATTTAAACACCTAGCCTACAAAATATGCTAGCCTACTCCCTCTGTTTCTCACTGTTCTTGGACTCCCTTCTGCCACAATTACATTGACAGGTAGATCTTACATTCCAGACTGTTGCATTTATAGGAATTTAACTGATGTGTAGTTAATTGAAATGTTGCCCTCAAGTATGTGTAATTCTGTGAAACACAAATTAAATTTTGTAGCTCTGATATTATAGTATATGAAATTATCAGTTATGGAAATTTACTCTTATACTATAGTTATGTTCATGCTGTGGTTGTCCGTCCTCTATGGAGAGATATGCACTTAAACCAACCGCATAGTGTGTAAGGATGTCTCTGCAATGGTGATCTTTTGCTTTTGAAATGAGAATGGCTTGGAAGGCTATCATTTTGATTTTCCTCAATAAGAGGGCTCATTTGTACTTGATTTCCTCCCAAAACTAATATTTTTCTTATTTTTTTACCTTCATATTGAAAATACGAAGAAGGGGAGCCTTGGCGCAGTGGTAAAGCTGCTGCCTTGTGACCAAGAGGTCACGGGTTCAAGTCCTGGAAACAGCCTCTTACAGAAATGTAGGGAAAGGCTGCGTACTATAGACCCAAAGTGGTCGGACCCTTCCCCGGACCCTGCGCAAGCGGGAGCTACATGCACCGGGCTGCCCTTTTTTTTATTGAAAATACGAGCAATATTTCTTTTAGTTTTTCATTCACACTTTGGTTTTGAAGGTCATAGTTGAGTATGGAAATGAGTGGGTTACAGATGTACATATGTGTTTTGAATGGCTTGCACGGCCATGTAACTGCAGTTACTTTACATTTGATTGTAACAAACTGTTCTAGTCAATTACTACTCAAGAACAAGTTAAACTTTTTTCATGATTGTTATATCTGTTTCATGGTATCCCTCTGAAAAGTAGGTGCTGTACACCTTTGTAACCCTGCAGCACATATTACCAGATATGCTGGATTAGCAGCTTTTAACTTTTATATTGTAATTTATGTTACAGCTGCTAGGATGAGGCTGGCAGCCACTGAGAAAGCCGAGGCCGAAAAGATTCTTCAAATCAAGAGGGCTGAAGGTGAGGCAGAATCGAAATACTTGGCTGGTGTGGGTATTGCAAGGCAGCGCCAGGCCATAGTGGACGGGCTGAGAGACAGTGTTCTGGCCTTCTCTGAGAATGTGCCTGGGACCTCTTCGAAGGATGTCATGGATATGGTTTTGGTGACGCAGTATTTTGATACGATGAAGGACATTGGGGCCTCTTCAAAGTCTTCAGCAGTGTTCATCCCTCACGGACCTGGCGCTGTCAAAGACATCGCTTCGCAGATACGAGATGGTCAGCTCCAGGGCAGGATGGTTTGAGGAGTGTTGGAAAATGGATACCACTTTTATATGCATACTTTAAGTACATACAGCTTATTCTTATACTATGTGTGAGGTGAGGTTGTGCCTAGATGGATGTTAATATCAGTACTTGCTTTGGTTGTGCCACCCGTTTCTGTAAAAAATATCAGTTGTGCTATCACTGTGTTCGCAGCTATTTGTGTATTGAGAGTGTTATATGTTACTATATGGTTATTATACTATAATTTCTACTCCCTCTGTCCCAAAATATAAGAACGTTTTTCACACTACACTAGTGTCAAAAACGTTACTCCCTCCATTTCAAAATATAGTGCGCCCGCGCTTCCCAAGGTCCAACTTTAACCATAAATTTAATCAATGAGACCAACTGCGGCGGTAGAAAAAATTATATAATTAAAAACTTCTTTCGAATACGAATTCACTGATATAATTTTTGCTCCCGCCGCAATCGGTTTTGATAGTTAAATTTACGGTCAAAGTTGAAGCACGGGAATAGAGGAAGCACTACATTGTGGAATGGAGGAAGTATTATATTATGGGACGGAGGGAGTATGTTGCTACTAGTTTTTTCATTCGACTCTTTCAAACCTTGGAATTTTGGAGATTGTTCTGAAGCTCTTCCTATTGAAATTTAGCCGAATAGGCTCCCAGTTTCTCGTTCTTACTACTTAATGATATGTTATTTGATATTTAGATTTTGTGTGCGTTCATTGTATTGTCATGTGAGCCGCAGTGTGTTATGCTCTATGCTGAATGGCCAGCACAGGTTCACACCCTGCTCCCCACTTAATGTAAAAACAAATGCAGACTTGGATACTCCAGATTTCAAGAAAGGTCAAGTCCAATACCAAAAATCTTTAAGAGGTACATTCATGTCACAGTTTCCCACGAATTTGATACAAGATGGACACTTGTGTGCACCAAAATCTAGATTATCATGCAATGCTGGATGCAAATATGTAGCTCCAGGAAGATTAAAGCACAATAATATGCCAGTCAAAAGAAAAATTCCTGCACCAACTTGTGGATATGTCACTCACTAGCTGCATGCATTGCCTAAAAGCTGTTTCATTCTTCTCAAGGCAACAACCCATCGAAATCTCAGCCGCTTGCTGGTGCTGCAGCCTCTGCTGCCTTACCCTCCAGCTCGAGGAGTCGAGCCACAATCTCCTGCTTCTTCGCCTTCAGGTCTTCGATTTTCACATCGATCTTCTCTAGCTTTGCCCTCAGCTTGACCGTGTCAGTTGCCTCTCCGACCTTCTCTTTCTTCTCCTTGCCCTCCTTGCTCTTTTCTTTCTTCTCCTTCTTGTCCTTCTTTTCCTTTGCCGGTTTGGCCTCTTTCGCGTGTTCCTTAAGTAATAAGAACGTATGTGTTCATCAGACTTTTCTGCATTTTTATGACATGCATGTTGCATTGATGTGGTTGTTGAGATATTTCATTTATTTGATGCAAGTTCCAGATGGTTACCTTGTCCTTCTTCTCCTTGGGGTGAGTTGCATCTGCAGCTTCCATCTGCATTTTGGGGCAGCAGGGTGCGATGCCACAAGATTAGCCTTCAGACATGGATTCGATTCATAATCAATAAATTCAGGGGTAGATGCAAAGGAAGCTAACTTGCCTTTGTCAAGATAACAATGATTCTGGTGAAAACAGAGATAAATTCTGGTCGTTTCAGATTGATCCCTATATAAGTGTAAATAAGCTTCGACACTTGTGAACCGTAAATTAAATGTTTGCTTCGACCAATCCAGTTTTATAGTTGTGTTGGTTGCAGCTATTTAGTTCTATAATTAGTTCTGTTTGGATTAATTTGGGCACGGTGTGTGTTTGGATAAGAGGAAAAGTCTCGACAAAGGGAGCAAACCCACATGTGTTTCATCATCCAACTAAAAATAGTACTGCACGCATTGTTGCATCCATCATTTACTTTATTTCGGGTTTATTATGACATGGAAATCTATTTTGTAAGGATTAGAGAACATTCATGATGATGTAGACAATTTAACACAAAGAATAACAATAGGTGGCATGATTCCTCTGATCAAAAGTTTTGATTTCTTTTTGCACTTGCATCTTAAGATCAAACTATTAGGCAAGACTAATGAGTTGTCACAATGTTTGCAATGGAAAGATCAAAACATTGTTCGTGCAATGGGTTTGATTGGGGCCACATTGCAGAAACTTCAAGATGCAAGATAAAAAAGTTGGTATCACCCCATGAAAGACATGAATGGCTTTTTTTGTTAACCACAACATTACATTGCCAAACATGGATGGTACAATACCCGAGGTCGTTCACTACTACACGTATGAAATATTCAGTGTTGTGCATGACCAAATCATTACCGAGTTTAATAAACGCTTTGCTGAAAGATCTAATCAATTTTTGAGATGCATTGCTTTTCTTGATCCAAGGAACTCATTTGCTAATTTTGATGAAGACGAGCATGTTGAACTTGCCGAGATGTATGCTGGTGACTTCTCCATAAACGAGATTTCTTGTGTCCATAAGAACCAACTTGAAACATTCATGTGCTAATGTGAGAGCTAATCCAGATTACGTGAGTTGTAATAATCATGGTTTTATTGATGTGAAGATGCTTTAGATTAATAGACATGCCATTTTTTATTTGGTATATCGTCTCATTGAGTTGCAACATTGATTTTGCCAATTGCAACCACATCAGTGGAAAGAGATTTCTTAGCTACAGGTATTATCAAGACTGAGTTGACATATAGAATGGGGTGATGATTGGATGCCTTATAGCATGGAGTGTTATATTGAGCGAGAAAAGAATATATGATGAATATGTTAGGTAGCATTTCACATCAAAAATTCTGTTTTTACCATTTACCTGTTAGGAAATATGCAACTTGTATTTTCAGGAGGCCATAGGCCAGTATATATACATGTACAGGTGTGGAATATATGCAGGAAACCCCTTATACAATAGGGTAAATACGAAAGGTTACATGGCTATATATATATAATACTCTAACACCCCCCTCAAACTCATGGCGGATTAACTGTTGGGAAACGTAGTAATTTCAAAAAAATTCCTGCGCACACGCAAGATCATGGTGATGCATAGCAACGAGAGGGGAGAGTGTAATCTACATACCCTTGTAGATCGACAACGGAAGCATTAGCACAACATGGTTGATGTAGTCGTACGTCTTCACGGCCCGACCGATCAAGCACCGAAATTACGACACCTCCGAGTTCTAACACACGTTCAGCTTGATGACGATCCCCGGACTCCGATCCAGCAAAGTGTCGGGAAAGAGTTCCGTCAGCACGACGGCGTGGTGACGATCTTGATGTACTACCGTCGCAGGGCTTCGCCTAAGCACCGCTACAATATTATCGAGGACTATGGTGGAAGGGGGCACCGCACACGGCTAAGAATATGATCACGTGGATCAACTTGTGTCTCTAGGGGTGCTCCCTGCCTCCGTATATAAAGGATCAAAGGGGGGGGGTGCGGCCGGCCAGGAGAGGGCGCGCCATGAGGAGTCCTACTCCCTCTGGGAGTAGGATTCCCCCCTTTCCTAGTTGGAATAGGATTCGGGAGGGGGGAAAGAGGAGAGAGAGAAGGAAGGGGGGCGCCGGCCCCCTCTCCTTGTCCTATTCGGACTAGGGGGGGGGGAGGGGCGCACGGCCCATCCCTGGCCACTTCTCCTCTCTTCCACTAAGGCCCACTAAGGCCCATATACCTCCCGGGGGGTTCCGGTAACCTCCCGGTACTCTGGTAAAATCCCGATTTCATCCGGAACACTTCCGATATCCAAATATAGGCTTCCAATATATCAATCTTTATGTCTCGACCATTTCGAGACTCCTCGTCATGTCCGTGATCACATCCGGGACTCCGAACAAACTTCGGTACATCAAAATGCATAAACTCATAATGTAACTGTCATCAAAACCTTAAGTGTGCGGACCCTACGGGTTCGAGAACAATGTAGACATGACCGAGACACGTCTCCGGTCAATAACCAATAGCGGAACCTGGATGCTCATATTGGCTCCCACATATTCGACGAAGATCTTTATCGGTCAGACCGCATAACAACATACGTTATTCCCTTTGTCATCGGTATGTTACTTGCCCGAGATTCGATCGTCGGTATCTCAATACCTAGTTCAATCTCGTTACCAGCAAGTCTCTTTACTCATTTCGTAATACATCATCTCGCAATTAACTCATTAGTTGCAATGCTTGCAAGGCTTATGTGATGTGCATTACCGAGAGGGCCCAGAGATACCTCTCCGACAATCGGAGTGACAAATCCTAATCTTGAAATACGCCAACCCAACATGTACCTTTGGAGACACCTGTAGAGCTCCTTTATAATCACCCAGTTACGTTGTGACGTTTGGTAGCACACAAAGCCGGTAAATGGGAGTTGCATAATCTCATAGTCATATGAACATGTATAAGTCATGAAGAAAGCAATAGCAACATACTAAACGATCGAGTGCTAAACTAACAGAATGGGTCAAGTCAATCACATCATTCTCCTAATGATGTGATCCCGTTAATCAAATAACAACTCTTTGTCTATGGTTAGGAAACATAACCATCTTTGATTAACGAGCTAGTCAAGTAGAGGCATACTAGTGACACTCTGTTTGTCTAAGTATTCACACATGTATTATGTTTCCGGTTAATACAATTCTAGCATGAATAATACACATTTATCATGAAATAAGGAAATAAATAATAACTTTATTATTGCCTCTAGGGCCTATTTCCTTCAGTCTCCCACTTGCACTAGAGTCAATAATCTAGTTCACATCGCCATGTGATCTAACATCAATAGTTCACATCTTTATGTGGTTAACACCCATAGTTCACATCGATATGTGACCAACACCCAAAGGGTTTACTAGAGTCAGTAATCTAGTTCACATTGCTATGTGATTAACACCCAAAGAGTACTAAGGTGTGATCATGTTTTGCCTGTGAGAGAAGTTTAGTCAACGGGTCTGCCATATTCAGATCCGTAAGTATTTTGCAATTCTTCTATGTCTACAATGCTCTGCACGGAGCTACTTTAGCTAATTGCTCCCACTTTCAATATGTATCCAGATGAAGACTAAGAGTCATCCGGATTAGTGCCAAAACTTGTATCGACGTAACCCTTTTACGACGAACCGTTTGTCACCTCCATAATCAAGAAACATATCCTTATTCCACTAAGGATAATTTTGACCGCTGTCCAGTGATCTACTTCTAGATCACTATTGTACTCCCTTGACAAAATTAGTGTAGGGTATACAATAGGTCTGGTACACAGCATGGCATACTTTATAGAACCTATGGCCAAGGCATAGGGAATGACTTTCATTCTCATTCTATTTTCTGCCGTGGTCGGGCTTTGAGTCTTACTCAATTTCACACCTTGTAACACATGCAAGAATTCTTTCTTTGACTATTCCATTTTGAACTACTTCAAAATCTTGTCAAGGTATGTACTCATTGAAAAAAAACTTATCAAGCGTCTTGATCTATCTCTATAGATCTTGATGCTCAATATTTAAGCAGCTTCACCGAGGTTTTCTTTGAAAAAATCCTTTCAAACACTCCTTTATGCCTTGCAAAATAATTCTACATTATTTCCGATCAACAATATGTCATACACATACACTTATCAGAAATGTTGTAGTGCTCCCACTCACTTTCTTGTAAATACAGGCTTCACGGCAAGTCTGTATAAAAAACTATATGCTTTGATCAACTTATCAAAGCGTATATTCCAACTCCGAGATGCTTGTACCAGTCCATAGATGGATCGCTGGAGCTTGCATATTTTGTTAGCACCTTTAGGATTGACAAAACCTTCTGGTTGCATCATATACAACTCTTCTTTAAATCCATTAAGGAATGTAGTTTTGTTTATCCATTTGCCAGATTTCATAAAATGCGGCAATTGCTAACATGATTTGGACAGACTTAAGCATCGCTACGAGTGAGAAAATTTCATCGTAGTCAACACCTTGAACTTTGTCAAAAACCTTTTTCGACAAGTCTAGCTTTGTAGATAGTAACACTACTATCAACGTCCGTCTTCCTCTTGAAGATCCATTTATTTTCTATGGCTTGCCGATCATCGGGCAAATCCATCAAAGTCCATACTTTGTTCTCATACATGGATCATATCTCAGATTTCATGGCCTCAAACCATTTCGCGGAATCTGGGCTCATCATCGCTTCCTCATAGTTCGCAAGTTCATCATGGTCTAGTAACATGACTTCCAGAACAGGATTACCGTACCACTCTGGTGCGGATCTCACTCTGGTTTACCTACGAGATTCGGTAGTGACTTGATCTGAAGTTACATGATCATCATCATTAGCTTCCTCACTAATTGGTGTAGTAGTCACAAGAACAAATTTCTGTGATGAACTACTTTCCAATAAGGGAGAAGGTACAATTACCTTATCAAGTTTTCTACTTTCCTCCCACTCACTTCTTTCGAGAGAAACTCCTTCTCTAGAAAGGATCCATTCTTAGCAACGAATGTCTTGCCTTCGGATCTGTGATAGAAGGTGTACCCAACAGTCTCCTTTGGGTATCCTATGATGACATATTTCTCCGATTTGGGTTTGAGCTTATCAGGATGAAACTTTTTCACATAAGCATCACAACCCAAAACTTTAAGAAACGACAACTTTGGTTTCTTGCCAAACCATAATTCAGATTGTGTCGTCTCAACAGATTTAGATGGTGCCCTTTTAACGTGAATGCAACTGTCTCTAATGCATAACCCCAAAATGATAATGGTAGATCGGTAAGGGACATCATAGATTGCACTATATCCAATAAAGTACGGTTATGACGATCGGGCACACCATTATGTTGTGGTGTTCCAGGTGGCATGAGTTTGTGAAACTATTCCACAATGCTTTAATTGAAGACCAAACTCGTAACTCAAATATTTGTCTCCGTGATCAGATCGTAGAAACCTTTTCTTTTCTTGTCACGATGATTTTCCACTTCACCCTGAAATTATTTGAACTTTTCAAATGTTTCAGACTTATGTTTCATCAAGTATATATACTCATATCTGCTCAAATCATCTGTGAAGATCAGAAAATAATGATACCTGTCGCGAGCCTCAATATTCATCGGACCACATACATCAGTATGTATGATTTCCAACAAATCTGTTGCTCGCTCCATTGTTCCGAAGAACGGAGTCTTGGTCATCTTGCCCATGAGGCATGGTTCACAAGCATCAACTGATTCATAATCAAGTGATTCCAAAAGCCCATCAGTATGGAGTTTCTTCATGCGCTTTACACCAATATGACCTAAGCGGCAGTGCCACAAATAAGTTGCACTATCATTATTAACTTTGCATCTTTTGGTTTCAATATTATGATTATGTGTATCACTACGATCGAGATCCAATGAACTATTTTCATTGGGTGTGTAACCGTATGAGGTTTTATTCATGTAAACAGAACAACAATTTATTCTCTTACTTAAATGAATAACCTTATTACAATAAACATGATCAAATCATATTTATGCTCAATGCAAACACCAAATAACACTTATTTAGGTTCAACATTAATCCCAAAATTATAGGGAGTGTGCGATGATGATCATATCAATCTTGGAACCACTTCCAATACACATCGTCACTTCACCCTTAACTAGTCTCTATTTATTCTTCAACTCCCGTTTTGAGTTACTAATCTTAGTAACTGAACTAGTATCAAATACTGAGGGGTTGCTATAAACACTAGTAAAGTACACATCAATAATATGTATATCAAATATACTTATGTTCACTTTGCCATCCTTCTTATCCGCCAATCACTTGGGGTAGTTCCGCTTCCAGTGACCAGTCCCTTTGCAGTAGAAGCACTTAGTCTCAGGCTTAGGACCAGACTTGGGCTTCTTCACTTGAGCAGCAACTTGCTTGCTGTTCTTCTTGAAGTTCCCCTTTTTTTCTCTGCCCTTTTCTTGAAACTAGTGGTCTTGTCTACCATCAACACTTGATGTTTTTCTCGATTTCTACCTTCGTCAATTTCCGCATTACGAAGAGCTTGGGAATCGTTTCCGTTATCCCTTGCATATCATAGTTCATCACGAAGTTCTACTAACTTGGTGATGGTGACTTGAGAATTCTGTCAATCACTATCTTATCTGGAAGATTAACTCCCACTTGATTCAAGCGATTGTAGTACTCAGACAATCTGAGCACATGCTCACTAGTTGAGCGATTCTCCTCCATCTTTTAGCTATAGAACTTGTTGGAGACTTCATATCTCTCAACTCGGGTATTTGCTTGAAATATAAACTTCAACTCCTGGAACATCTCATATGCTCCATGACGTTCAAAACGTCTTTGAAGTCCCGATTCTAAGCCATTAAGCATGGTGCACTAAACTATCAAGTAGTCATCATATTGAGCTAGCCAAACGTTCATAACGTCTGCATTTGCTCCTGCAATAGGTCCGTCACCTAGCGGTGCATCAAGGACATAATTCTTCTGTGCAGCAATGAGGATAAACCTCAGATCACGAATCCAATCCGCATCATTGCTACTAACATCTTTCAACACAATTTTCTCTAGGAACATATCAAAATAAACACATGGAAGCAACAACGCGAGCTATTGATCTACAACATAATTTGCAAAATACTACCAGGACTAAGTTCATGATAAATTTAAGTTCAATTAATCATATTACTTAAGAACCCCCACTTAGATAGACATCCCTCTAATCCTCTAAGTGATTACGTGATCCAAATGAACTAAACCATGTCCGATCATCACGTGAGATGGAGTAGTTTCATTGGTGAACATCGCTATGTTGATCATATCTACTATATGATTCACGCTCGACCTTTCGGTCTCCGTGTTCCGAGGCCATATCTGTATATGCTTGGCTCGTCAAGTATAACCTGAGTATTCCGCGTGTGCAACTGTTTTGCACCCATTGTATTTGAACGTAGAGCCTATCACACCCGATCATCACGTGGTGTCTCAGCACGAAGAACTTTCACAACGGTGCATACTCAGGGAGAACACTTCTTGATAATTAGTGAGAGATCATCTTATAATGCTACCGTCAATCAAATCAAGATAAGATGCATAAAAGATAAACATCACATGCAATCAATATAAGTGATATGATATGGCCATCATCATCTTGTGCTTGTGATCTCCATCTTCGAAGCACCATCGTGATCACCATCATCACCGAAGCGACACCTTGATCTCCATCGTAGCATCGTTGTCGTCTCGCCAATTTTATGCTTCCACGACTATCGCTACCGCTTAGTGATAAAGTAAAGCATTACAGCGCGATTGCATTGCATACAATAAAGCGACAACCATATGGCTCCTGCCAGTTGCCGATAACTCGGTTACAAAATATGATCATCTCATACAATAAAATTTAGCATCATGTCTTGACCATATCACATCACAACATGCCCTGCAAAAACAAGTTAGACGTCCTCTACTTTGTTGTTGCAAGTTTTACGTGGCTGCTACGGGCTTAAGCAAGAACCAATCTTACCTACGCATCAAAACCACAACGATAGTTTGTCAAGTTGGTGCTGTTTTAACCTTCGCAAGGACCGGGCGTAGCCACACTCGGTTCAACTAAAGTTGGAGAAACTGTCACCCGCTAGCCACCTTTGTGCAAAGCACGTCGGGAGAACCAGTCTCGCGTAAGCGTACACGTAATGTCGGTCCGGGCCGCTTCGTCCAACAATACAGCTGAACCAAAGTATGACATGTTGGTAAGCAGTATGACTTATATCGCCCACAACTCACTTGTGTTCTACTCGTGCATATAACATCAACACATAAAACCTAGGCTCGGATGCCACTGTTGGGAAATGTAGTAATTTCAAAAAATTTCCTACGCACACGCAAGATCATGGTGATGCATAGCAACGAGAGGGGAGAGTGTAATCTACATACCCTTGTAGATCGACAACAGAAGCGTTAGCACAACGTGGTTGATGTAGTCATACGTCTTCACGGCCCGACCGATCAAGCACCGAAACTACGGCACCTCCGAGTTCTAACACACGTTCAGCTCGATGACGATCCCCGGACTCCGATCCAGCAAAGTGTCGGGGAAGAGTTCCGTCAGCATGATGACGTGGTGACGATCTTGATGTACTACCGTCGCAGGGCTTCGCCTAAGCACCGCTACAATATTATCGAGGACTATGGTGGAAGGGGGCACCGCACACGGCTAAGAATATGATCACGTGGATCAACTTGTGTCTCTAGGGGTGCTCCCTGCCTCCGTATATAAAGGATCAAAGGGGGGGGTGCGGCCGGCCAGGAGAGGGCGCGCCATGAGGAGTCCTACTCCCTCCGGGAGTAGGATTCCCCCCTTTCCTAGTTGGAATAGGATTCGGGAGGGGGGAAAGAGGAGAGAGAGAAGGAAGGGGGGCGCCGGCCCCCTCTCCTTGTCCTATTCGGACTAGGGAGGGAGGGGCGCGCGGCACATCCCTGGCCACTTCTCCTCTCTTCCACTAAGGCCCACTAAGGCCCATATACCTCCCGGGGGGTTCCGGTAACCTCCGGTACTCTGGTAAAATCCCGATTTCATCCGGAACACTTCTGATATCCAAATATAGGCTTCCAATATATCAATCTTTATGTCTCGACCATTTCGAGACTCCTCGTCATGTCCGTGATCACATCCGGGACTCCGAACAAACTTCGGTACATCAAAATGCATAAACTCATAATGTAACTGTCATCAAAACCTTAAGCGTGCGGACCCTACGGGTTCGAGAACAATGTAGACATGACTGAGACACGTCTCCGGTCAATAACCAATAGCGGAACCTGGATGCTCATATTGGCTCCCACATATTCTACGAAGATCTTTATCGGTCAGACTGCATAACAACATACGTTGTTCCCTTTGTCATTGGTATGTTACTTGCCCGAGATTCGATCGTCGGTATCTCAATACCTAGTTCAATCTCGTTACCGGCAAGTCTCTTTACTCGTTTCGTAATACATCATCTCGCAAGTAACTCATTAGTTGCAATGCTTGCAAGGCTTATGTGATGTGCATTACCGAGAGGGCCCAGAGATACCTCTCCGACAATCGGAGTGACAAATCCTAATCTCGAAATACGCCAACCCAACATGTACCTTTGGAGACACCTGTAGAGCTCCTTTATAATCACCCAGTTACGTTGTGATGTTTGGTAGCACACAAAGTGTTCCTCCGGTAAACGGGAGTTGCATAATCTCATAGTCATATGAACATGTATAAGTCATGAAGAAAGCAATAGCAACATACTAAACGATCGAGTGCAGCTAACGGAATGGGTCAAGTCAATCACATCATTCTCCTAATGATGTGATCCCGTTAATCAAATAACAACTCTTTGTCTATGGTTAGGAAACATAACCATCTTTGATTAACGAGCTAGTCAAGTAGAGGCATACTAGTGACACTCTGTTTGTCTATGTATTCACACATGTATTATGTTTCCGGTTAATACAATTCTAGCATGAATAATAAACATTTATCATGAAATAAGGAAATAAATAATAACTTTATTATTGCCTCTAGGGCATATTTCCTTCATTAACAACACTGAGTTTGGAGAGATAGAAGCCATGCTGCGCTCTAGTCTGGGCCTTCGTCAAAAAATCCGCCAACTGTAACTCGGAAGGCACATACTGTTGAGGATGTTACTACTGGGCGTAAACCGGCCTATCTGGGCCGGGTCAACTTCATCAGTAGTTCCAGAAGTGATAAAGCCCAAGAAGGCAGATGAGGGCCTGAGGCCCGTAGCCGGTTCAAGACTTGTAGCTGTAAACCGGAAGTTGTATATAAGCTTGTATTGTAAGTTAGGAATAAGGAGAGACCAACCCGGATACGAATATCGACCGGTGTTGGGACTCTGTGAACCGACGGGTGTCACCCGTGTATATAAGGGGACGACCCGGCGGCGGTTTAAGGAAAACAGACAACAACTCGAGACAGAGGCGAAGCTTGTTTGCTCCCTAGTCATCGAAACCCCATCAATTCCATCACAACTAGACGTAGGCTTTTACCTTCATCGAAGGGGCCAAACTAGTATGAACTCTCTTGCGTCCCTGTGTCCGCTTTAACCCCTTCAAGCTAACCCGTCGCGATGGCTCCACGACTAAGTCCTTTCTCTAGGACATCTGCCGTGACAAAACCATGACAGTTGGCGCCCACCGTGGGGATATCGCATGATGGTTTCTGGTTCTTGGAGGGCTGCTTTGAAGGACTCGAGGGCTACGCTGTAGGCCGGATGACTAAGAGTCGTCGCGGCGAGCTCTACATCGACGACACAGGCTGGGGCCCCGAGGCCGGTTCAATTGAGTACGGGTACCGGGTCCCCTTTGGTGGCATTCACGTTTTCATTGGCAAGATCGGTGAACCGGGCCCTGAGCCGGACATCTGCGCCGACCTCGTCGAGACGGCTCAGCGTGCGCGATCCGCCCGGGTTAAACCGGCCATGAAACGTGCCTTCGTGGGAGTCATTCATGGAGGAAGTTATGAGGGTGGATCAGAATCTCGCGGCGATACCGTTGTTTAGTCCGATGATGAGTCATCGATCGGAGAAACCAAATCTCTTTATCAGCTACAAGACGGCCGGATTGGGGGCTGTTCCGATGGCGACAGTATTTCAGACCCCTCTGATCTGCCCAACCAGGTTGGAATATTCATGGCCGGAACACAAGCAGCACTTCATTCTTCGACACCTGCGGCAACAATCTCTGGTTCAGCAGCGGCGACGGCTGCCGGGGCAGGAGGCCCTGTGCGCCCGCCGGCTCAGGTTCTATCAGAGCTATTTGATGCGTTGGCTGTGCTTATGGCGGAAGTTAATCCGCCGGATCAGGACGTTCACAACGCAGAGGTTGCAAAGGTAAAGGAACAGATCACCCAGGCCAATGCGGATCTGGCGGCTGAGGACACCAGGATGGCCACAGAGCGGGCCGCTTTAGACGCACAAGCCTACAGGCTTATGTTGGACCAGAGCGCGTCGCATGAAGTCATGAGGAGGAAGCACCGATCCTGTTTACCTCCGGTTTTCGAGGCCAGAGACCTTTTCAACACTCCAGGACCAAGAACCGGCAATCCGTTGGAGGGAAACCGTACAGAAGCCCCTTAGACCGGTGCACCGGTTCAGCCTCGTCAGATGGACCCGCCTCGTCAAAACACCTTTATACCTCAGGCTGCTTTAACACCTCCGGGTCACTACTCCAACCCAACGGACAATCTTGTTGCCGCTGCTACACGGCTGGAGGCCATTCCAATTGAAGGTGACTCGCCGCAGGCAGTAGAGACGCGATGGGTCAAGGAACTTCTGAGGACAACTTTGGCCCAACAGGAAGCGTACTCGTACAGCCGCGACCGGATCCACTCGACCCCCCGTCCAAGCCGGAGCTATAGCAGACATATGGATGAACCAGCAGTGTCGAGTAATGAACAACGTGGAGCACCCCGTGACAACAACCCGGCGGGTGGTGCTGATAACGCTCAGGGAGTAGTGGACCGGGCCCGCGCGCGCAGGGAGGCCGAGTTAGCCACACAACATCAGGCTCGGCAGCTCACGCCGGTTTGTCCAACCACCTTGACTGAACCTGGTGTTACTTCTAGTTCTTTGGGGGTGCCTTGCCTTATCCCCGCTTTACGCAACGTGCGCCTGCCCAAGTATTTCAAAGGCCCGCACAAGGTGCCAAATTACACGGCGGATCAACCTCCAGAGACATGGGTGGAAAGCTATGAGATGGCCATGGAAATGCTTGATGTGGATGGCGCGGCGTGTGCGAAATACTTCACCATGGTGCTTGAAGGAACGGCCCGTACTTGGTTAAAAAGCTTGCCGGCTAATTCTATCAGTTCATGGGCCCAGTTACGAGCCCGGTTTATCAGCAATTTCAAGGATACCTGTAAACAGCCTATGTCGATAGTGGACTTAGCTGCATGCGTCTAGGAGGAAGGAGAATCAACGACTCATTGGGTGCGCTGGGTTTCACAAGTGTTGCACTCCTCAGACCGCATCAACGCTGACACCGCAGTATTAACCCTAGAAGGCAACTGCCGGTTTGGGCCCCTGAAGCTGAAGTTGGGACGGATGAAGCGTCATTGCACCGACATGGGGACCCTCATGGCCGCTTTGGTGAAATATGCTGATTCTGATAGTACGAAGGATCCCAAATCTAATGATGACAAGACAGGGAAAGGGAAGAAGAACAACAGCTCCAAAGGTCAGCAGCATCACTGGGCAGGCAATGGTGGTGGAGGCAAGCATAAAGCGGATGGTAACATGGACTTTGTGGCTAATACCAACGCACAGGACAATGGCCAGCGATGCAAGGGTAGACCGAAAAATCGTAATGGAGCACCCAACCCTAACCCAAACCGCCTAAACTATCTGCTAAGCCAGCCCTGTCCAAGACATGGGACGAAGGAGGCGCCAGCAAACCACCTTTGGAAGGATTGCTTTATTATGCAGGAGTTCAAGAATTATAATAATTTCCGGTATGATCACGAATCTGGCGGTGGCTCAGGATCCGGGCCGGGTTACGGTGGAGTAAGTTCTGGTTCAGGATTCAATGGTAATCCAGGCGGACATAATGGTCAAAATAGTCGGAACAACCAGGGTGGTTACAACCAACAACAGCAACAGTCAGGTTACCAGAGCAACCCAAAGCAGTTGAGTAATGGGCAGTACCATGTCTTCACCACTAGCTTGGACAAGCGAGACCGGAAGGTTCAAAGGCAGGCGGTCAACTCTGTTGAACCGGCCATACCCCGTTATCTACGTTGGTCTGAGCAGCCAATCATATGGAGCAGAGAAGATCACCCTCCCCAGGTCGATAATCTGGGTCAGTTGGCTCTGGTGGTGGCGCCTCAGGTGGGAGGTTACAAGTTCACCAAGGTGCTCATGGATGGAGGGAGCAGCATTAACATCCTGTACTATGAGACCTTCCGTCGTATGGGACTAACAGATAAGAATCTCAAACCGTCTAATACAGTATTCCACGGTGTAGTGCCTGGCAGATCAGCATATCCCGTTGGTAAGATAGCTCTGGAAGTGGCCTTTGGGGATGATCATGATTCCAGGTCGGAGACATTGACGTTTGAAGTGGTGAAAATCCAAAGTCCATATCATGCCCTGTTTGGGCGATCGGCCTACGCCAAGTTTATGGCTCGGCCCTGTTATGTGTATTTGCAGCTCAAGATGCCGGGTCACAAGGGGACAATAACGGTTCACGGAAGCCGCAAAATCGCTTTGGAGTGTGAGAAAGGAGATGCGGCCTATGCAGAGTCAGTCTGTGCCACCGAGGAGTTGAAGTATTATAAAGACAATGTTGATCCGGCGGACATGACTCCGTTGAAGAAGCCAACTACGGAGCATGATCCGGCCCTGAAGTTCAAATCGGCAGCAGAAACTAAGCTTGTTGACTTCGTACCTGGCGATTCGTCCAAGCAGTTCAGCATCAGTTCCAACTTGGATCCGAAATAGGAAAGCGCGCTCATCGAGTTCATCCGTGAGAATCGGGACATTTTTGCATGGAAGCCCTCTGACATGCCAGGTGTACCGAGGCAACTCGCTGAGCACACACTTAATGTGGATCCTAAATATAAACCGGTGAAACAGTTCCTCCGCCGGTTTAACAAAGAAAGACGCAAGGCGATTGGAGAAGAGGTAGCCAGGCTCTTAGCAGCTGGCTTTATTGTTGAAGTTTTTCACCCTGAGTGGCTTGCCAATCCGGTGCTGGTCCTCAAGAAAAACGGCACCTGGCGCATGTGTGTGGATTACACAGATCTTAATAAAGCTTGTCCAGCAAATCCTTTTGCCCTCCCCCGTATTGATCAAATTATTGATGCCACGGCGGGTTGTGAGCATTTAAGTTTTTTGGATGCATATTCTGGCTATCATCAGATCAAAATGGCAGTTAAGGGCCATGAGAAGACGGCATTTATAACTCCCTTTGGAGCCTTCTGCTATGTGTCTATGCCCTTCGGGCTCAAGAGTGCCCAGGCAACTTATCAACGGTGTGTACAAAATTGTCTTCACAAGCAAATCGGCCGTAATGTACATGCTTACGTGGATGATATCATGGTTAAGTCTAGGGAGAAGGAGACTTTGATTGATGATTTGAAGGAAACCTTTGATAACCTGAGGACATACAAGATGATGCTTAATCCGGACAAGTGTGTCTTTGGTGTACCGGCGGGCAAGCTATTGGGTTTTCTGGTGTCCAACAGGGGAATTGAGGCTAATTCGGAGAAGATCACGGCCATCACCTCCCTGGCTAAACCAAAGTGTATCAATGGTGTTCAACGACTGGCCGGCCGGATTGCAGCATTAAGCCGGTTTATCAGTCGTCTTGGTGAGAAGGCAATCCCTTTGCATCAGATGTTGAAAAAGACGGATCAGTTTGTCTGGAGTTCCGCCGCTGATGAAGCGTTTGAGGACTTAAAGCGGCAATTGGCCAATCCGCCGGTGCTCGCCGCTCCCATTGACAAGGAGCCGTTGCTGCTATATGTTGCTGCCAATGCTCGGGCGGTCAGCGTGGCTATTGTGGTGGAGCGAAAGAAGGCAGGTAAGGAGCATCTGGTTCAACGACCGGTCTATTATATCAGCGAGGTACTAATCGAGTCCAAGCAAAGGTATCCGCATTGGCAGAAGCTGGTGTATGGAGTTTTTATGGCAAGCCGGAAGCTTAAACAATACTTCCAAGGGCACCCAATTGCGGTGGTCAGTTCTGCTCCTTTGGGAGATATCATCCAGAACCGGGAAGCAACTGGCCGGATTGCAAAGTGGGCTATAGAGCTGGGGCCGTACGGTTTGAAGTATGTGCCTCGGACAGCGGTTAAGTCTCAAGCACTTGTTGATTTCATCAATGATTGGACGGAAATGCAAGCACCTGAAGAAAAGCTGGATCATACGTATTGGACCATCCATTTTGACGGATCCAGGCAATTGGAAGGCTCGGGGGCTGGAGTCGTATTAACTTCCCCACGAGGTGATAAGTTTTGTTATGTTCTCCGCTTAATGTTCCCTTGTACTAACAATGCAGCTGAGTATGAAGCCTTGCTCCATGGTCTCCGGATGGCTAAGGAGATGAATCTAAGTCGAGTTAAGTGCTTCGGTGACTCGGACCTTGTGGCTCAGCAGGTGTCTGGTACTTGGGACTCCAAGGACCCACTCATGGCAGCATATCATCGTGAGGTGGATATTGTTGCAGGTTATTTCAAAGGCTATCAGGTGGACCACGTGGACCGGCAGAAAAATGAAGCGGTGGACACTTTAAGCCGGCTGGGCTCTCAGCGCAAACCGGTCCCGCCCAATGTTTTCCTGGATGTGCTGCACAACCCGTCGGTCAAGATCCCCGGTGAAGAGGATTTGGCTATTCCTGATCCGGAGGCTCAATTGGTAGCAGCTCTTCATGTTATTCCGGATCGGACGCTTCCTTATCTGGCGTACAAGAACCGGGGCGAGTTGCCAGAGGATGAGATTCTAGCCTGGCAGATAATCCGGCGATCCAAGTCCATGGCTATCATCAACGGCGAGTTGCATCATTGCAGTGTATCAGGACCTTTTCAACGCTGCGTGTCTCCTGAAGAAGGCCGTGAAATTTTGCGTGAGATCCACGAAGGAGATTGTGGTCACCACGCCGGTTCAAAGTCTCTGGTGGCTAAAGCGTTTCGCCATGGCTTCTATTGGTTAACTGCTCATGCTGATGCGGAGGATCTGGTTAGACGATGTGATGGTTGCCAAAGGTTTTCAAGACGTGCTCATGTACCGGCTCAAAAATTGAGAATGATTCCAATTACTTAGCCGTTTGCGACTTGGGGGCTGGATATGGTTGGGCCTTTCAAAAGGTCCAAAGATAAGAAGACCCACCTCCTGGTGGCAGTTGACAAGTTTACAAAGTGGGTGGAGGCAGAACCTGTTAGCAAGTGTGATGCGGCCACGGCGGTTCAGTTCATCAAAAAGGTGATTTTCCGTTTTGGCTTTCCGCACAGTATCATTACAGATAATGGTACCAATTTGTCCAAAGGTGCCATGAAGGAGTTCTACGAACGGGAGCACATCCGGCTCGACGTTTCATCAGTGGCACACCCACAGTCCAATGGTCAAGCAGAAAGAGCTAATCAAGAGATCTTAAGAGGCATCAAGCTCTGGCTCATGGTTCCTTTGCAGAGAACGCCATGTTGTTGGGTAGAAGAATTACCATCTGTGTTATGGAGCATCAATACAACACCCAATAGATCAACAGGATACACACCGTTCTTCATGGTTTATGGAGCGGAGGCGGTTCTCCCCAGTGATATCCGTCATGATTCACCTCGTGTGACGGCTTATATTGAAGCAGACAACGAGATGACACGACAAGATGCTCTGGACCGGTTGGATGAAGAGCGTGACATCGCAGCCGCCCGGTCGGCGATTTACCAGCAGGATCTTCGTCGTTATCACAGTCGCCGAGTCAGAACCAGAACCTTTCAGGAAGGAGATTTGGTGCTTCGGCTCATCCAAGATCAGACTGATATGCATAAGCTATCCCCACCTTGGGAGGGGCCTTCCGTGGTTAGCAAGAATCTGCACAACGGGTCGTACTATCTGATCGATATTTGAGAGCATAAAGACTCACGAACATCAGAGGGGGAGACCAACAGGCCGTGGAACATAGATCATCTTCGGCCTTACTATACCTGAGCCATTGGCTATACTTATGTACATATTACGACAATGTATATATTATGATTAAATATAATAAACCGGAACCTCAGGTAAAGCGGGGTATCTGTTCTTTACATCATGTGAGGTTACACGGAGTTGCTCTAAAGCGGCCTCCGGTTTACCCCTTGAGTTCGCTTTTTAAAAGCATCATGTTATATCACTTGGGGGTTTGGTCATGTCCGAACCAATACCATACCTCTTGATAGGCGAGAGCCACCAGATCACTTGGGGACTTGGTCATGTCTGAACCAGTCATGCCTCTTGATCGGCCTAAGGCCACATAATCACTTGGGGGCTTGGTCGAACCCGAACCATGACCATGCCATTTGGTCGGCATAAATGCCACGGTTTCATTTGGGGACCTGGCTGACTAGAACCATAGTTACACCTAACGGGAGCTTGGTCGTGTTTGTCCATGGTAACGCCATTTGATCAGCTCAAATAAACCTTTTTTGCAAACGGTTTTGTCATTGCATTTGCTTCACACTTTTCTTTGAAGATTTTTTTGTTTTTTATTGCGTTTTTTATACCGACAAAGTTTTTTAACCAATCAATTGACGGAACACAGTTCACGTCAATCCGGAGACTATTTGCCCGGTTTGATCCTTGGTGTTAACATCCTCTTATGGAGTAACACAGTGTTTATTATAACCGGCACGGTTTACCTGGTAAACCAGCGTCATATATATACAAGAGCTGTTATCTCCTCCAACAGTGTGGGTTTGCAAAACTTTGCTGCAAGATTGGCCAAGCCAACTTCATGCTCAACGATGGCAGGTATTATGTATCGCAAAAAATTTTGTTATATACTTAAGAATTTTTGGATGTTTTGACTTCATATATGCAGACATCATATTCCACCGAACGGTACAACCGCGGTGGCACTTGAAGAGTTTTTTATTGCAGAAAGTGCTTTGGAAAGTTCATCACCACAGGAAGAACAAATTATGCACAAAGGCATATCAACATCAAAAGTAACAGCTAATCTATTACAAGGCAACATGGTGCCCATAATAATATCATTGTTTTTCGCAAAGGAGAGGCAGTTTCAAAACCGGCTTCCGGTTCAAGCTTGGTCACCAGCCTGGCCTGATGGTTGTGGGTCATCATGCGCCGCTTCAGCCTCCGTTTCTCTACCCAGTGGCTGGAAATCAACAGTTGTCCAGTCGATTCCCATTAATGCTTGAAAAACAGCTTCATCATGGATCAGCAATGACGGGTCAATATCGGGAGCGTATGTGTGCTTACATATTGGAGGGATAAGATTTTCCAACTCATGAATTGGGGCAGCTATTCGCTTGTTCTGATTATCATATTGAGCTTGATAACGAGACAAGTCTGCTTCTTCAGCCAGTTAACAAGCTAGCGGACGCACCTCCCGGTTTATGGCTCGCTGATCCGCTTCACTAAATTCCGACCCATCTTCTTTCAAGCTGGGATAGCCCTGAGCCGCTTCAATAGGATCAAAATCTGGCACCCAGGCTTTTGCCCGCATTAAGGCATTGATCGCACCGGTTCGAGCAGCAGATTTCTTCAGCTCTTCAACCCGGGCAGGAAGCACCGACAGTTTCATCAGGGTATCTTGAATCAAAGTGGGCGCCGGTTTGTTGTGAGATGTGGTACAGATGATCCGCTGTGCGCCAGTATACAGCTGTTCGACCAACGTGTAGACGACTTTCAATTTTTTCCGCACATCTGACCCCAAGTGACCAGTGCGTGTCCCTGAAATATCATAAGGGTTAAACCGGCAGCTCTGTAAGAAGGCCGAGTCAATTCAGAAGTCAAACTGGCTTACCAAAGATAGCAGTGGTCATAGTATGCACGTGCCGCTTTATACTGGTCAGTTCATCCGCCACCGGTTTTAGTGCAGCCTCGGCATCCTCTGCTCGTTTGATTAAAGTGGACTTTTCAGTGGCCCAATCTGCCTGCTTCTTCTTGAAGTTCTCCTTAAGCTGCTCCATGGCGCTTAAAGCGCTGGCTAATTCCTCTTTTGCTTTGGAGGTTTCAGCTTGTTGGGTTTTCAGGTTTTCTTGGAGGTCGGCGATTTGGTTTTCTTTCATCTTCAGCTCAGCCTGCATGCAGACAGTTATATGCTTCAACAAAACGGTACAAGGATTGAAGTACCAACCACATAACAAGTTATGCACTTGGCACTTGGGGGCTAATGCATATTCGATCTTCATCTTTCAATTGCTTACAAAGTCCCAAGATGAATACAAGTATTCAACTTGGCACTTGGGGGCTAATGGCTATTTGCTCATATATATTCTGATGCGGCAATTTCAATTACTTAAAGTACCGGTTTAACTACACTAAGTTGAACCGGCCCTTGGGGGCTACATCAGCGAATTTCAAAGCATCAAGATTTATATTAGTAAGTCCTGGTTTGAAAGAATATTACAAACCGGCCCTTGGAGGCTAGGAGAGTCAGCAAGAATGGAAGCATACAAGCAGGAAGGAGCATATGGAAGTTACCTCATATTTATCTTTCATCATATTAACCAGACCGGCTTCATAGTCGCGACTGGTATACAGCCGGTTCAGATAGCCGGAATGGATATCTTGGGCGCTTAGAGCAGCGTAAGTCGTCAGATCAGCGTTCCACTTGCCTTTGCCAAAGGCAGCAAATTCTTCCTTGGCAGAATGTTTGGATAAAGCGACAGGATTGCTTGGCTCAGTATGGCCAGTGCCAGTAATGACAACTTCATCATCCTTGGTACCGCCGGTTTGCACCGGAGCTGTTGGCTTGTCAGTAGGTTTTGCTGGACCGGTGGAGCTTTCAATCCGGATGGAGACTGTGGGCTGATTGACAGTACCTAAGGCATCAGTAGGTCTCTCTTCAGTAATAAGATCGTCGTCTTGCTGTGGTGGATCGTTGGGTATATCCTCAGGAATAGCCGCTTCAAGATCGGGTGTCTTGCCTGGCTCAAGAACGGCATCTTCTTCGGCCGCTTTGTCCAGGCGGGCCTTCTTGCTTGGCCTAGGTTTGGCCCTGAGAAGAATAACAAAATCAAATACAGCATATGATCTAAGGCGATGTACTGCAAATATCACAATAAGTATAGCTTACCCAAGCACCGTTTTGAGCGGTGGCAGCTGAGTAGTCGATGACTCGCCAGAAGATGAGTGGGAAGTAACCTGGTAATCGGAGTCAGACGGATTAAGAGGTTGACGGAAGCATCCCACTTTAGGACAAGCACTGACAAGCAAATTAGAGACCTCTGAATGGTGTTTCCGAACCGGACTGTTCGGTAAACCGGCGGAGGTAACTACCTGGCCGCTGTGCCGGGTTGTGCGACGAGCTTCGTGTTGTTGGGTCTTCATAAGAAATTTAGGATCCAAATAAGCAAGAGGATGAGAAAATTTAACTTTCCGATTTGCCCGACGGATTTTTTGTGAAGGCAAAGGTTCTGAATCGGAAGAGAGAATAATTACCTCTGCAGCATCCGTGTGGCTGGCTTCGGCATCATCCTGGCAAATATCATCATCAATAAGACGCATGAAAAATAAACCAAGTGAGTCAAGCTCTAACTCAAGGTCCGGATTATCCACATCATCACCAGGGGTCGGATTAAAAGATGCCATGGTTCTTTTCCTGTGGGCAGTCTTCTTCACAGCTTTAGTCTTTTGCCGAGTTGCTCTTTTCGGTTTGTCTGGTTTTTCTGGTTTCTCCTGCGGCAGTTTTTTGCTCCAAAACGGATCATTGCCCTGATTACACAGACACTGATATTAAACAATGACCAGACATATCGATAACAGATTCAGCAAAGAGAAAAATCAAAGTCTTACAGCTGGCGGTTTGTTGGTGGCACAGAAGGGAAGCAGGCCGGTTCTAGCGCAGACGTGTTCCGGTTCATTCAGCATCTTATTCACAGCCTCTGTGATTTCTTCATCGGAGAGCTGGATTTTTGAATGTCGCGGTGGGTCATCAACACTATCAGTATACTCGCACATCAAACCGGAGCGCTGACTAAGGGGAAGTATGCTCCATGATATCCAACAACGAGCGAGATCAACCCCTGTTAAACCGTTGGCCATAAATGCTCTAAGCTTTGACAGTTGGGGAGCATATTTGCTTCTCTCCTGGGCAGTCAATCTTTGAGGAAAAGGGTGTGTATTGCTGAGCCGCTCCGGAGAAAGCCAGGCAAGGGATTCTCACCAGCAGGGGAGGTGTCTTTGCAGTAGAACCATGTCTGATTCCACTCTTTGGGGTGACTGTGCAGCTTGGCGTGAGGGTATGTGACCTCTTTCCTTTTCTGAATCGCCACGCCACCCAACTCCGTATTAGAGCCATCAGTAAACTCAGTATGGCGGTTTAGATGGAAAAGGTCTCTGAACAATTCCACTGTGGGCTCCTCTTGAAAGAACACCTCATAGAGCACTTGGAAGTGACACATATTTGTAACAGAGTTGGGTCCAGTATCTTGCGGATGGAGTTGGAAATCGGCTAAAACATCCCGGTAAAATTTAGAACCGGGCGGCTTAAAGCCCCGGGCTAAGTGATCTACGAAAACAACAACCTCTCCTTCTCGAGGTGTGGGAGGGCATTCTTTGCCAGGAGCCCTCCAATGGATGGTATCTTTGCTGCCTAAAGCGCCAATCAGGACTAAATCGTCCAGTTGAGCCTCTGTGATGCGAGAAGGAACCCAATTGCACTCATATACTTGCTTGGCCATGATGGAATCTACAAGGTAGAAGATCCCGGTTCAAAAATGCATTTGATCAAGGTACGTTGGTATGTGCACTGTTAAACCAGAGACAGAACTATCTGAACCGGAGTTTCATGAAGCAACCAACATCTGGCGGTTCAACAAGGGGACTAATGGCATATACCGGTTTGGAAAAAATTTCTATAAGGTTAAACCGCCTGATCTAAGCATTGAAAAGCTGAGATTGCGGATGGACAAGTACGCAGAAACAGGTTTCACAAGATTTCTTTACAGCATTGGATCTGAAGCAAGTTCAGAAAAGAGATAAATACTTAGAGGTTCAAAAGGAGCAGTATCGAACCTATGAGCAAAACGTTCATATAGATCTATGGTTTTGAGATGCATAAGTGAAGGCGAAGGTCAAACAACTATCATTGCACAGAATAAAGATTTGCGGATTCATCTAAAGATCTATTGCATGAGCAAGAGGCAGACGATGAATACTGAAGAACTGTGAAACCCTAAAATAGATCTGCGAGGGAAAGGATAGAAGGTTTACCGGAGCTGCGGAAGACGCGGAAGGTGGCCGCGATGCTCTGGTGCGCCCAGGTTGATGCAGCGGCCAAGGTTGAGGCAGAGGTCGACGGTGGCGGCGGAGCTCTGAAGTCGGGCGATGCGAGGAAGACGAAGCAGAAGGGGAAGAAGGGAAAGAGAAAGGAAATGACCCTTCGGTCCTATTTATAAGGCAAAAAGACATGTGTCAGGCGCGACAATCAAGGGTGCCATGAAACGGAGCTGTCGCCTTGATTTCCGCAGATATATTAAACAAAGAAGCATAATGGATATCTTCGTTATGACAGGTGATGTCACTCCGGTTTACAATAATCAGAGAAGATGACATCATGGCGATTTACCAATTTATGAGAAGACGTTGAAGATGAAGTTTTTGTTAAAGGATTGACATGAACCCGTTCAAATCAATCTGGGGCCTAATGTTGAGGATGTTACTGCTGGGCGTAAACCGGCCTATCTGGGCCGGGTCAACTTCATCAGTAGTTCCAGAAGTGATAAAGCCCAAGAAGGCAGATGAGGGCCTAAGGCCCGTAGCCGGTTCAAGACTTGTAGCTGTAAACCAGAAGTTGTATATAAGCTTGTATTGTAAGTTAGGAATAAGGAGAGACCAACCCGGATATGAATATCGATCGGTGTTGGGACTCTGTGAACCGACGGGTGTCACCGTGTATATAAGGGGACGACCCGACGGCGGTTTAAGGAAAACAGACAACAACTCGAGACAAAGGTGAAGCTTGTTTGCTCCCTAGTCATCGAAACCCCATCAATTCCATCACAACTAGACGTAGGCTTTTATCTTCATCGAAGGGGCCGAACTAGTATAAACTCTCTTGCATCCCTGTGTCCGCTTTAACCCCTTCAAGCTAACCCGTCGCGATGGCTCCACGACTAAGTCCTTTCTCTAGGACATCTGCCGTGACAAAACCACGACACATACTGAAGAGCAATAACCCGATCCCGCACACCAGCCGCACATAGAAAGCATCAACACCAATATGCTTGGTGAGCTCATGCTTCACAGGATTGCGTGCAATGCTAATAGCACCTGTACTGTCAGATAAGAGCTGAGTAGGTGTAGTAACAGAAACACCAAAATCCTGAAGTAACCATCGTAACCAAGTCACCTCTGCCGTCAAAAGAGCCATAGCTCGTAACTCAGCCTCTGCACTCGAACGGGAAACTGCAGTCTGTTTCTTCATCTTCCAGGCAATGAGAGAACCACCAAGAAAAACATAGTAAGCAGAAAGTGAATGGCGATTAGAGGGATTTCTAGCCCACGTAGCATCTGAGTAGGCCTGAAGCTGTAAAGAACTGGAGCGAGGAAAGAATAAACGGTGAGAGATCATGCCCCGAAGATATCGGAGAACATGAAGGAGGTGACTATAGTGAACTGAAGTGGGAGCGAAGACAAACTGACTCAGAATATGAACCGGATAAGAGATATCCGGATGAGTGACAGCGAGATAGACAAGACTCCCAACAAGATGACGATAACACGTCGGGTCAGGCAAGGGGTCACCATCAGTATCGCGGAGGTGAACATTGAGCTCCATGGGAGTCTCAACAATGCGCTCATCGGTAAGAGCAGCACGAGTAAGAAGATCCTGTATATACTTTTCCTGGGATATAAAAAAGCCATCAGAGGTAGAAGAGACTTCAATCCCAAGAAAGTAGCGAAGAGGTCCAAGATCGGACATAAGAAACTGCTCACTAAGACGGGCCTTTACAAAGGCAATATACTCGGGGTCGTCGCCAGTGATGATCATGTCATCAACATAGAGAAGAAGAAGAGTCCGACCACGTGGAGAAAGGTGGACAAACAATGCTGGATCATGAGCACTCGCTGAAAAACCAGCGACAGTTACCACAGAGGCAAAACGCTCAAACCAGGCACGGGGGGCTTGCTTAAGGCCATAGAGAGAGCGACGAAGACGGCATACCATGCCATCAGGAACAGAATACCCAGGTGGTGGCTGCATGCATACCTCCTCACACAGCTCACCGTTAAGAAAAGCATTCTTAACATCAGGCTGAGATACAGACTAGTGGCGTGCAGAAGCCACGGCAAGAAGTGTATGAATAGTGGTCATATGGGCCACAGGAGCAAAAGTCTCGTCGTAATCACGACCATGCTCCTGCGGAAAACCACGAGCCACAAGACGAGCTTTGTAACGCTCAAGAGAACCATCGGAGCGAGTCTTAACCTTATAGACCCACTTACAAGTGATGGGACGGACACCTGGAGGAAGAGAAACAAGATCCCATGTACCAGTGCGTTCAAGAGCAGCAATCTCCTCTGCCATCGCAAACTGCCATTCAGGATGAACAACAGCCTGACGATAAGAAGTCGGCTCAAGAACAGCAGCACTAGCGGTTGAAAAACCAAGGCGATCAACATGCGGAAGCGGACAAGGACGCAAGCCATAGGTAGGCTGAGATGAGGAGGACGGCACATCAGCAGACGCATCCACATTACGTGAACGAGAGTGTAATACTGAGGAAAAGATGGAAAAATACGAGGAGAAATAGCCGAGGTAGAATCAGGAGGTGGAGACGAAGAAATCACCGGGGATGAAGGTGCAGAATCCGGTGACATGCGAGGTGAGGAAATCGTGGGAGATGGTGGCGACAAATCGGCAAGATCTGGAGAAGTAGAGTGAGCAGGACGGAGAGACAAGGGCTCAACTGGAGTGATAGGTGTGTCAGGAAAAGTGAGGAAAGAGATATCCTCCACCGAAAATGTCGAGGAAGATGGACGCGGGTAGAAGGGACGAGACTCATCAAAAGTCACATCCCGAGAATACGCATCCGACGACCGATGGGATCCCAACAACGATAGCCCTTATGCTCATCACTATAGCCTAAGAAAACACACTCAACAGACTGAGCGGTCAGTTTGGTGCGTTCGCGAGGGGCAAGAAGAACATAGCAAACACAACCAAACAAGCGAAGCATCGAATAATCAGGAGAACGATCAAAGAGACGCTCGAAAGGAACACCACCCTGGAGAGCAGCAGACGACTGAAGGTTGATGAGATAGGTGGAGGTGAAGATAGCCTCGGCTGAAAAATGAGGTGGAAGAGAAGCGGTGATCATCAACGCACGAGCCGTCTCAAGAAGGTGGCGATGCTTTTGCTCAGCCACGCCATTCTGAGCATGAGCACCAGGACAAGAGAACTGAGGAAGAGTGCCCTGCTCAGCAAGAACACCACACAACATCTTGGAAATATACTCGCCAGCGGAGTCAGCACGAAACACACGAATAGGCGAAGAGAACTGAGTGTGAACCATGGCAGCAAAATGCTTATAGATGGAAAGAACCTCACTGCGAGTCATAAAATAAAGCCAAGTGTAACGAGAGAAATCATTTATAAAAATAATATAGTATCGATGGCCCCCTTTCGAAGCGAAGGGTGCCGGACCCCATACATCAGAATGGACTAAATCAAAAGGACACTGAGACACCGACTCACTAGTAGGATAAGGTAACTGAATCTGTTTGCTGAGTCTACAACCCTGACACTCTAACGAGACATCTCCTGAGACAGACCCCAGAAGACCTCGACGAACTAATGACGACAAGCGAGACCCACAAAGATGACCAAGTCGATGATGCCACTGCTGGAAGGAGCCGGTAGCTGAAGCGACAGAAGCGGATGGGCTGGCGATAGTGGTGGCAGCGGAAGGAACATGAAGCCAGTCTAGCTCCCAAAGACCCTGAGAGTCACGGCGGCGAGGGCCAGCCCCAACCAAAGTGTGCGTTCGACGATCCTAAACGGAACAAGAGTCAATGTCAAGGATGACGCGACAACCAGAATCAGTAAGTTGACCAGCAGAAGAAAGATTCATGGTAAGTCGAGGAACATGAGCAACATCAGGAACATAGTAAGAAGGTGTGATAAGAGTGCCTCGACTAGCAACAGAAAGAGGAGTACCATCAGCAGTGAGTACATGAACAGGAAAATCAAGCGATTTAAGAGAGGACAAATGTGAAGAATGAGAAGACATATGAAAAGAAGCTCCGGAGTCCAGAACCCACAAGGATGTACCTGACTGTGTAGAGGGTGGTTGCTCGGTGCAGGAAGCATCAGTCACAGAAGCTGTAGTACCCGTCGAAGGAGAACCTGAAGCAGCAAGCAGACGCTTAAGTCGCAGAATATCCTGCTCAGTCAAGGCGGTGGCTGAAGATGTCGAAGTAGAAGAAGAAGTCCCTGAGGCTGATGATCGCGCCTTATGCAGGTGTTTCTTCTTCTGGAAGCACTGATACTCAACATGACCATCCATATTGCAGTAGCCGCAGTGAGGACGAGACCGACCCTGGCCGCCCGTAGGAGTAGGTAAGAGCAGAGGAGCACTGGAGCGGGATGGGGTCGGTGCAGCAGGCGACATAATAGGAACTCGAGCAGCGAGCACAGAGGGAACCTCAAGTAGACCAGCACCACATAGGCGAGTCTCCTCAGCACGAATATCAGAAAGTGCCTCCATGAGGGAGATACGACCACGAGCAAACAACTGAGCACGCCGGGGCTCAAACTCCTTACGGAGCCGAGATAAGAACTCGTAGACCCGATGAAACTCCAAATCAGCCCGTACAGCCCGACAACACTAACAAGTACGACAACCTGCAGTGCAGAGAGAATCAAGCTGACGCCAGATAGCAGAACTCTGTGCATAGAAATCGTCAACACTGGAGTCACCCTGCTAAAGAGCATGTTCCTGCCGGACCACAGACAGATATAAGGCATCAATAGAGGGCTGATAGCGATGACAAAGACTGGTCCACATCTCAGATACGGTAGGAAGCCCCAAGAACTCAGAGGCAAACTGAGGCAGAACACTAGTAGTGAGAACAGCTGCGGCACGAGCATCCTCATCAAGCCACTGAGTGTAAGCAGAAAGAGCCTCATGATAAGTCTGAAGAACCTCCTCATAAGTCGAAACCTGCTCATCATAAGCATGGATGGCAGTGTCATCTGCAAGCTTAGCTGCATCCTTCACAGCTTGATCAGCATCGGCAGCAAGAACCGGTGGTGTCTGCGGAGTAGGGGCCACAGGTGCAACCGGACAAGGCGGACAACGGACCTCGCCAGAAAGAACGCCCCAAAGACGAATGACACGCATATGAATGCGCATGAAACCAACAAACTCGATGTAGTTAGTGCCATCAAAGATCACCAGACAGCGAAGAACTGCGACATAGCCTGACGGTGTAGACATTTTTTTCGTCAACAAGCAGGCAACAACAGCTTTCGGTCATGAGGCAGCGTACGAAGACACAACCAACATCAGAATGGTGGAGATCAGCGGCGGAATCCGACAAGGGCGGCGAAAATCAGTAGCTGGTGGCCGCCGCTCCAGAGCAGAAGGCGATCCAGAGGGTTGGTGGCGGGGCGATCTGGTGGCTGGAGCGAACCAGGAGTGCACGAGCGCGATCGATCCAGAGGGTTGGAGGCGGGGCAATCTGGTGACTGGAGCGATCGATCGGGAGAGGCCCGGGCAAGCGCGATCGGGAGAGGCCCGACTACGGGGCGATGGCGACCAGAGGCCCAAGGCCCGACTGCGGGGCGGGGCAGAGCGATCGGTTCGACCGGGAGACCTGGCGGGGGAATGGAAGACGGCGGCTCAACGCGATCGGATCGATCAGGAGGGGCAGAGGAAGACCGCGGGGCGAGGCGGGCAGATGAAAACCCAGTGGCCGGTGGCAGGAGCGGATCAATGGCACGAGTTGCGGCATGCAAAAAATTAACCTAGCTCTGATACCATGTTAGGAAATATGCAACTTGTATTTTCAGGAGGCCATAGGCCAGTATATATACATGTACAGGTGTGGAATATATGCAGGAAACCCCTTATACAATAGGGTAAATACAAAAGGTTACATGGCTATATATATAATACTCTAACATTACCTACTCGAGGACGAGCAGGAATTAAGCTTGGGGATGCTTGATACGTCTCCAACGTATCTGTAATTTTTTTTATTATTGCAAGCTATTATATTATCAATCTTGGATGTTTTATATACATTTACAAGCAGCTTTATATTATTTTTGGTACTAACCTGTTAACTTAGTGACCAATGTCAGTTGTTGTTTTTTGCTTGTTTTTGATTTTGCAGAATATCATTACCAAACGAAGTCCAAATGCCACGAAACTTTTTGGAGATTTTTTCTGGCAATAAGAGACCCTAGAAGCTTTGGAAAGGAACGAGAAGACGAAGGAATGGCCCACTAGGCACTAAGGCGCGCCAGGGGCGCGCCCTGGTACATAGTGGGGCCCATAAGCCTCCGTTTGACCTAACTCTGCCTCTATAAATACTCTAAAATCAGGAAACCTACTAGGGAGTCCACAAAATACTTTTTCTACTGCCGCAAGTTCCAAAACCACAAGATCCCATCTAGAGGTCTTTTCCGACACTCTGCCGGAAGGGGATTCGATCACGGAGGGGGCTCTTCATCATCGTTGCCGCCCTCCAATGATGCATGAGTAGTTTACTACAGACCTAAGGGTCCATAGTTAGTAGCTAGATGACATCTTTTCTCTTGTCGATCTTCAATGAAACGTTCTCCTCGGTGTTCTTGGAGATCTATTTGATGTAATGACTTTTTGCGGTGTGTTTGTTCGGATCCGATAAATTGTGAGTTTATGATCAGATCTATCCATGAATATTATCTGAGTTTTCTCTGAACTCTTTTATGCATGATTGTTATAACCTCGTATTTCTTCTCCGATTTATAGGTTTGGTTTGGCCAACTAGATTGATTTATCTTGCCATGGGAAGAGGTGCTTTCTGATGGGTTCGATCTTGCAGTGCTCAATCCCAGTGACAGAAAGGGACATGGCACGCATGTATCATTGCTATTAAGGGTAACAAGATGAGATTTATTTCATACGTGAGTTTAGCTTGTCTACATCATGTCATCTTGCTTAAGGCGTTACTCCGTTCTTCCATGAACTTAATACACTAGATGCATGTTGGATGACGGTCGATTTGTGGAGTAATAGTAGTAGATGTAGAATCGTTTCGATCTACTTGTCTCGGACGTGATGCCTATATACATGATCATTGCCTTGGATATCATCATAATTATTTGCTTTTCTGTCAATTGCCCAACAGTAATTTGTCTACCCAATGTATGCTAACTTTATGAGAGAAGCCTCTAGTGAAAACTATGGCCCCCGGGTCTATTTTCTATCATATATTAAAACCAAAAATACCTTGCTGCAATTTTCTTTTATTTATCTTATTTTGTATTTTTTGATCTATCTATAAAAAACTATATCGTTTGATCTTGCCCGTAACCATTGAGGGATTGACAACCCCTCTATGTGTTGGGTTGCAAGTATTTGTTGTTTGTGTGTAGGTGTTGTTTACATAGTGTTGCTTGGTTCTCCTACTGGATTGATAACCTTGGTTTCATAACTGAGGGAAATAATTATTTCTACTATACTGCATCATCCTCTCCTCTTCGAGGAAATCCCAACGCAGCTCACAAGTAGCAGTATTCAATACCCCTCTGATCTTGGACATGAATATGATTTTTGAGGAGTTGCTTTTGTTCTTGAGGAGATAGGAGAAGTCTTGTGAAAAGTAATCATGTGAATTGGGTATTCATTCGATATTTTGATGATATGTATGTTGTTTCTTAATACGTCTCCAACGTATCTATAATTTATGAAGTATTCATGCTGTTATATTATCATTCTTGGATGTTTTACAATCATTTTATAGCAACTTTATATCATTTTTGGGGACTAACCTATTGACCTTGTGCCCAGTGCCAGTTGCTGTTTTTTACATCGCAGAAAATCAATATCAAACGGAGTCCAAACACCGTGAAACTTTTTGGAGAATTTTTATGGGCCAGAACACCCAGGTGAAGGAAATATGCCCTAGAGGCAGTAATAAAGTTGTTATTTATATTTCCTTATACCATGATAAATGTTTATTATTCATGCTAGAATTGTACTAATCAGAAACTTAGTACATGTGTGAATACATAGACAAACAGAGTGTCACTAGTTTGCCTCTTACCCAAACCTGCCCCAAATGGGACAAAAAAGTTATCACGACATGTTAATGCAGCTCCATGATAGCATGCCAAGTTTCATGAATTTCAGACGAGTTTTGGATTTACTAGAATTTAAAAACCAGGTATCTCAATGTTTGCGGCCGAGTGACGGTGGCGGGGTGTTTGGCATTCATTTCCATTTCTTGCGTGGGACCTAAGCATGCACCCAAGGACAAAGTTTTGATTTTCAACCAATTTATATGCACTTGAGAATGTGCATGTAGTTCAAATTTGAATTATGTACATAAATGCATTGAAAACTCAGTTAATGCATAAAAATGTCCAAACAAGCCCTGAACAATTCCAATTCTTTTATGATCACTATAGATAAAAGGTCTAGCAATTCAAACACTGTCCATGGTCGTTGCGACCCGTTTATGTAATTGAAATCAAGACAAAAACTCAAGTAGATCCCACATAGTTTATTATAACCAACCGTTTGAGATGCAACACAAAATATCTTGGAGCATCGTCGGAGTATAGTACGCATATGGCTTACGCGAGAAGGTGCGACGGCTACAGTCCACAACCCGCTCTGAATAAGGGACCGTGTCTGATGACACTTTGCACGCCAGTTCTTTTTCGCTGAAGCGATTCCAAATTTTCAGCTTCCATGGAAATATCTACCTCCCCGCCCCCTCCACCTTACCAAAAGCCACATTCCCCTATTTCCACCTTCCTTTCCAAGTTGAAACCTTCACTCCTTGCTTGCAGCGCTGCCTCCTCGCCGGAGACCCTTCTTCACGCTGCTCGGCCTCGCCTATCCAGGCAGGTAATCCACACGCGACCCCCATCCTCCTCCTCCTTCCACATCCCACATGCCTCGACCGCCGGTGCGAGCGCGACACCTTCCACCCAAATCACCGACCCCTCCACCAAATAAGCGTCGGCCTAAGGCATGGTGCACGCAGTATAGCCAGGACCTCAAGGAGCATTTGGCAGCAGAGAAGCAAATTGCGGCCACACGCGCGGATCAGGTCGTGATGGCTTCCATTCGTGCCGACCCCCAGATCTTGGAGGAGTACCTCGCCGCCGAGGCCACCGCTAACGCCTCGTGCACGGATGCTACGACATGGTTGGCTGCTTTAAACGACAGTTCGTGGCTTTTCTCGAGGCCACCGTCGGTGCCTTCGACGAAGACTACGAAGTGTTTTCTCAGTGTGCACGTGCTTACTTCATCTCAAGAGCCAGCAGGTTGGTGCCCGAAGCGGCTCAGGCAACTCACCACTACAACAAGGGCACCCACGATGCGGAGGCCTCGCCCTCTTCCATGTCCAAGGAGCCAATCGTCATCAATATCTCCGACAATGAGGAGTAGCTTGTCTTATTAGCTCACTATAAGGACCCGTGTTCAGTTTGCTAGCTACTGCCTTTCCTTAACAAATTCTAGTGAATTGTGCTATCTACTTTTACCATGCAATCTTCTGCTATAGTGTATATATTCTATATGTCGTGTAATGTGGTGTTCAGTTAACTGCTTGGTTCAATTCTGCAAATGTGATGTTTAATTCTTCAGGGTGCAATATTTTCAAGTTGTTAAGCATGCTTGGTTTGGTTAACTATCTGATCTTCTATTAAGAGTATGTTATATTGTGTAATGTGGTGCTCAGTTAACGTTTGGTTCATTTGTTGTGGTGTCTAGTTAACTGCTTGGTTCAATTCTGCAATGCAATGTTCAATTGTTGTGGTTGCATTCTCTTATTGTATACTGTATGAGGAATAAATCGAATTTGGATGCACTTAATACATGAGAAACATAAACAAGTGCTATATTTCCTAGTTCTTAATCATGCATGGTTTGGATAAATGGGTTTTCCATGTGGATTGAATTAATCTGATGAATCTGCAATGTGCTTATTTTTCATCAACATGTTTTATTGATAGCATGCGAACCCTTACTTAACCTGATGACTAACTACCTTATATGTGTTGCAAAGAAACACTGGGAAGCACTGAGGTTTACAAGATGGTACTAACTATTATACCTTGCCTTTTTTATTCCTTTACCCCATTTCAATATAGAGAAGATATTTATGCACATCCTTATTTTCAGGGATCACTGATGATTACCTCTCAAACCACCTCTGTGGTCAGGAGGCGAGGAAAGTTTTCATACAACACCCACGGTTCAATGTTGAAGTGTTCCTGAAGAGGTTGAAGGATGGACGGTCAATCATCCACAGGCACTGGCCTAAAGTTGCAAAGACCTTCAACATGAATGAAGGCTCAATATTCGCCTTCCGCTTCAGCAGTTTTCCAGATGAGATGCATCTCCCTATGTACCATCTATGATGCTAATTTCGAAAGGTTCTAGATGCTGCATGTGAAACTTGCTGCTGGTGCAGTTGTGTAATTGGGTAGCTGAGTGCTGAAGCTATATCATGTTGTACTCTGATGTATTTCAATTATGACATCCTGCTTCCTTAATATGGAAATGGAATATATTATGTGCTTAATATGAATGTCAATTAGGTTAGTAAATGGATTATTAATAATAGGGCAATTAGCCTGCTAATTGGCCAATTAGCTTGCTAATTGGGTTTTCCTATTGCAAACGGTTAATGAGAAAACACCGTGGGCGATGACCTCAGGCAACACACACAGTTTCTAGGAATAAACAGTGTTGGATCAATATGAACAATCTCACATGACATGCTCTTAAAAACTGTTTGCGTTACGCCATCTTGCGCAAATGTTTTCCTTGGAGTGACTGTGTGGGATGTATATATGAACGGAAACGTTTAGCGGTGACTGACTGTGTGGGATGTACGTACGACCGGAAATGATTTCGCCTGGATAATTGTATTTTTAGCGGTGACTGACTCTGTATTTGAGTGCTCGCCAGTCGCACACGACCTCATTTTGCCGAGTGTGTGTGCCAGGAGGGCATACCCCCCTATCGCCCACACTCACTTGGCGACGGTTCCGAATGCCGTCGTGGAAAGGGGTTAAAAACCGTTTGTTTAGCACCGACGCGTACCAGTGTTTGTTCGGGTTCTCTACTAAAAGGAGGCCTTAATATCCCTTAGTTTCCAATAGGACCCCGCTGCCACGGGAGGGTAGGACAAAAGATGGCATGTGAGTTCTTTTCATAAGCATGTATAACTATTTATGGAATACATGCCTACATTATATTGATGAACTGGAGCTAGTGCCGCATCGCCCTAGGTTATAACTATCTCATGATGAATATCATCCAACAAGTCACCGATCCAATGCCTACGAATTTATCCTATATTGTTCTTGATAAGTTACTACTGCTATCATTACTGTTGCACTTGTTACAAAACTACTGTTATCACTGTTACTGTTACCATTGCTACTGCTACTATTATCAAAACTATCATACTACTTTGCTACTAATCACGTTGCTGCAGATAATTAATCTCCAGGTGTAGTTAAATTGACAACTCATTTGCTAATACCTTCAAATATTCTTTGGCTCCCCTTGTGTCGAATCTATAAATTTGGGTTGAATACTCTACCCTCGAAAACTGTTGTGATCCCCTATACTTGTGGGTTATCAAGACCTTTTTCTGGCGCCTTTGCCGTGGAGCATAGCTATATTTGTTGAGTCACTTGGGATTATTATCAATTTATCACTATGAAGAATCTGAAGGATGCAAAGACTAAGATTTTTCCCTCAAAGACGAGGGGAGGTAAGGAACTGCCATCCAGTTCCGCTTTAGATTCACCTTATGTGTTAACTAAACTTGCAACACCACCACATGCTATCAATTCTGATATGTTGCAATTTATTGATGATGCTACTTCTGCTATGTATAATGCTTATGATGATGCTAGTACCTTGCTTGATAATGATGATGTGCCACTTGGTGATTTTCTTGATAAACAAATTGCTAGAGTAATACAACATGATGTTGTTGAATCTGATGATGAGCTTGAAACTGAAACTCCTAAAACACCTGCTAGAACTAGCCTTCCTAGATATGAATTGCCTAAGGTATCGGAAGGTTATGTCATGAATGAGAAGAGAACTAGAGATATTCTTTCTTGCAAAGATAGATATGATCTAGAGAAATTATTATGCAAGTATAAAGAAAAATCTCTGAATGCTAGAATGAAATGTGATCCTAAGTTTGCTACTTCACCTATCTTTATTGATGATAAGGATTATGAATTCTTTGTCGACCCAGAGTTAATTACTTTGGTTGAATCTGATCATTTCCATGGTTATGAAACTGAAACTGTTGTGGCACATCTTACTAAGTTGAATGACATAGCTACCCTTTTTACTCATGATGAGAAAACCCGCTATTACTTTATTCTCAAATTATTTCCGTTCTCATTAAAGGGTGATGCTAAAGCTTTGTACAATACTCTTGCTCCTGGTTGTGTGCATAGTCCCCAGGATATGATTTATTACTTCTCTGAAAAATATTTCCCTGCTCATAAGAAACAAGCTGCATTGTAGGAAATATTTAACTTTGTTCAAATTAAAGAAGACAGTCTCCCACAAGCTTGGGGGAGGCTTTGCCAATTACTTAATGCTTTGCCTGATCATCCTCTTAAGAAAAATGAAATACTTGATATCTTCTATAATGGACTAACTGATGCCTCTAGGGATTTCCTAGATAGTTGTGCTGGTTGTATTTTCAAGGAATGAACTGTTGGGCAAGCTGAAGAATTATTGAATAACATATTGAAAAATTATGATGATTGGACTCTTCCTGAACCACCGGTTAAATCCACTCCGAAGAAGAGGGGTATATTATATCTTAGTCCTGAAGATATGCAAGAGGCAAGAAATCTATGAAGGAAAAAGGTATTAAAGCTAAGGATGTTAAAAATTTACCTCCTATTGAAGAAATACATGGGCTTAATACACCACCACTGCCTAAGGTGGTAGAGGTAAATTCTCTTATGAAGTTCAATGATAATGACAATCCTCACAATATGCATCCTAGCCAATGCCTTTATGAGTTTGAAAACTATATTAGAAAACAAGATCACTTCAATGCAAATGTTATGAAACAATTGAAATACAATTTTGATATGATTGCTTGCTTGAGTGACTTGTTATTTAGAATCTCAAATGATGTTAGAGGTGTTGGAAAGCATGCTTCTATGGTTCAAACTCAGTTAGAACAAGTTGCTAAATCACAAAGAGAGTTGCTTGATGAAATGGATAATAATATGCATGACTTTGCTGTTAGAGTTGCAACTAGAGGAGGTAAAATGACTCAGGAACCACTTTATCCTGATGGACACCCAAAAAAACTGAACAGGATTCACAAAGAACAACACCACTTCACCTAATTCTTCTAAAAAGAAAAAGAGGAAGAAAATTGATAGGACTTTGCATGCTCCTAGTGAACCTGAAATCGAAAAACATCCTAACAATGATAATGAAGTTTCTATCTCTGATGCTGAAACTCAGTCTGGTAACGAACATTCACCTAATAATAATGAAAAAGATAATGCTGATGTTCAAGAAAATACTCAACCTAAATAATAATAAAGAACCAGACAATGACGTTGAGATAGAACCACCAGTTGATCTTGATAACCCACAACCTAAGAATAAAAGGTATGATAAAAGAGACTTTGTGGCTAGAAAACACAGTAAAGAAAGAGAACCATGGGTTCAAAAATCAATGCCTTTCCCACCTAAGTCAACTAAAAAGAATGATGATGAAGAATTTGAACGCTTTGCTGAAATGCTGAGGCCAGTCTTTTTGCGTACTCGCTTGACTGATATCTTGAAAATGCCTCCTTATGCAAAGTATATGAAAGACATCATCACTAATAAGAGAAAAATACCGGAAGATGAAATCTCCACTATCCTTGCTAATTATACTTTTAAAGATGGAGTACCTAAAAAACTTGGAGATTTGGGAATACCAACTATACCTTGCTCCATCAAAAAGAATTATGTGAAAACTGCTTTGTGTGATTTAGGAGCTGGTGTTAGTGTTATGTCTTTCTCTTTATATAAAATACTTGATTTGAATAAACTCACACCTACTGAAATATCTTTGCAAATGGCTGATAAATCAACTGCCATACCTATCGGTATTTGTGAGGATGTGCCCTTTGTTGTTGCTAATGTTACTATTTTGACTGACTTTGTTATACTTGAGATGCCCGAGGATGACAACATGTCAATTATCCTTGGTAGACCCTTCTTGAATACTGCAAGGGTTGTTATTGATTGCAATAAAAGCAAGGTCACTTTTCATATCAATGGTAATGAGCATACGGTGCACTTTCCGAAGAAACAATTCCAAGTGAATGGTATTAATGTTATTGAAAAATCTCCGACAATCACTATTGGAAGTTTTCAAATACCTCTACCCACTGTTAAAAAGAAATATGAAATGCTTATTGTTGGGGACATTCATATCCCCGTTGAGGTAACTTAGTGATTTACGAAAGTTCTTCGGTTTCATGCTAATCGAAAGTGGTTGTTAATAAGACTTGATCAACCTTATTAATGGATCATTTTTGAGCGGTATGAAGTTGATGAATTTAGTAAGCACTACCTTTTGTCCCTACTTTTTGTTTTCTGTTTTTATTAGTTAAATAAAATAAAATGCCATGCTTTGTCTGTTTTTTGAATTTCCCGTGCAATAAAAAATGACCCAAAAATAAAAGTTCTCAGAATGCCCTGAAAATTTAATACGTTTTTTCTTGAATGTTTCTGAATTTTTGGTGCAAATAACATCAGAGGGAGGTGCACCAGGTGGGCACAACCCACCTGGGCGCGCCAGGACCCCCAGGCGCACCCTGGTGGGCTGTGGTCCCCACGTGACCCCCCTCACTTATCTCTTTACACCACATCGTCACCTACCTCCAAAAAAAATTCCCCATAGCTCTCTCTCTCTCTTGTGTTCTTGCTCTCAAGCCCGCGGATTTCAATCTCTTTGCTCGAAGCTCCGTTTTCAAAACTGTTTTAGGGGATTGTTGCTTGGTATGTGACTCAATCGTTTGTCCAATTAGTTTTTGTTTTAGTGGTTTATATTTTGAATAATTAGCTACTCTTGGCGCTGCTGTAGATGAGCTTGCATGTTGAATTATTAGAGTTCTAAGTAGTTTGAATGCTTGGTATGGCCTCCATGTATCCCTATGAGTAGTTGCTTTCAATCTTATAAAGTTTTGTTGATAAATTTTTGTCATCAATTTTTTTTAGAAAATTGTACGTAAACACGATGGACCTTTTTGGAAGGAGTTCTTCGAGGAGGCGATCCTTGGGGGCATCTTCTAGTGACAGCTCCGCTCGCCGGCCATATGTTGAACCCGGTGAAAGTTGCACACGAGATGCCGCCACCAAAACATGCTTATGGACTTGCGATGAGTATATGATGCGTGTGGGCATTAAAGAGGAATTTGAGAAATATGTTCACAATGCCGGTCTCGGTCCCTACATTTCAGATAAGTGCGAACAACGCCACATTCTTACTGAATCATTTGTCAAAGGATTTAAATTCCATCCCCGTGAGTCTAGGGTGTCGTTTATGCTTTATGATAATCCATTTACCATCTCACTAGAGAACTTTGCTTACCACTGCAAACTCCCATTCCGGGTTCGCTTGATGAACCGCCAAAGGCTGAGTTCCAATCATTCTTGACTAGTATTTGTTACTGTGAGACGAGGGGAGTGACACAAGGTAGAATAAAAAGCATTCATTTTCCCGCAATTCAATACTTTGCATTATTTAACGGGAAATGTATAGTAGGCAAGCAAGACTGTAGTAAACTTTGTGCTCCAGACTTGAGCCTCATACGCACCGCTCTCACTGGTGAAAGGAGTTATAACCTTGGAGCGATTGTTGCACGTAGATTTCAGCATAACATTAACAGTGGCTATTTCTATGGTGGCATATATGCCACGCATTTAGCACGAGGGTTGGGTGTTTCACCTTTGCCCTTTGACCCTATCCTGCCCATGCAGTATTTAGATTTTGACACCTTAAAAGGTCATAAGATCCTTAAAGGAAAAATTCGTAACTTCACTTACAATCTGTTATATAGCCAAACATCTATTGTGCACACATATTTGCCTGCGCCTGCTCTTTTTGACTATCACGGCAAATGAAGATATTTTGTTCTTGAGAGGGAGGCCCGAGCTCACAACGCAGTAGTGGAGGAAGCATGGCAGGCCGAGGCATCCGCACCGAGAGCCTCTGTGAGCTACCACGCCAACTACTATCCAGGCTTCTGATTGATTACCAAGTTAGGCCAAAAGCCTAAGCTTGGGGGAGTACGTGTTTCTCACCGACATTACATTCATGTCCACTTATTCCAGTTGTCGGTGTTAACACTTTTTCATTGTATCATCCATGTTTAGATTTATTTTCTTGCCTTCTTCTTGTGTGTTTGAAAAACCTTAGAAAAATCAAAAAATTAGTGGTAGTTAGTTTACTTCCTATGCATGCTTAGTTGTAGTATTAAAAAGAAAACCCAAAAAGATTTCCTTATTCTTCTTTTGCTTGTTGGGAGTTTTCCCGTGTAAATAGTTTTTCTCGCTTTTGCTTTTCCCTTTTATTTGCTTGTTCAAGAAAACCAAAAACTCCAAAAATATTTCAATGTGTTTCTCTGAATTTCTTTTCCTTTTATTCGAGTTGTACCGAGGAGAAGACCACGATGAAAATGTTGAGTGGCTCTCATATGAATAACTATTGATCTAACAAAGAGCATATTTTACCTTGTCTTCTCCTTTTGAATAAAATGTTTGCAGATTCCAGCTTAGTCCATGGCACTCTTGCACTATTATTATTTTCACATCATTCGGTCGTGCAAGTGAAAGGCAATAATGACGATATTCAATGAATTGGCCGTGGCAGAGAGAAACTGGTATGAACTCAACTTGTTCTGTTTGTGTAAATATGTTTAACCTAGTATCCATGATTCAGCCCATTATGATTAAACATGTTTGCAATGACAATTAGAGATTATAGCTTCTCATTCCATGCATAAGTAGCTGGGAGTGGATAATGATTTATCTTGGATATCAGCATTGCGTTAAAATGATTGTGATGTAGTATGATGATATGGTATCCTCCTCTAAATGTTTGAGTGGCTTGACTTGGCACATGTTCATGCATGTAGTTGAATCAAAACCAACATAGCCTCTATGATATTTATGTTCATGGTGTTCATATCCTACTCATGCTAGTGTCCAATGTTACTTATGCATAATGCATGATCATGATCGTTGTTGCTCTCTAGCTGGCCGCTTCTCAATCTAATTGCTAGCCTTCGCCTGTACTAAGTGGGAATTCTGCTTGTACATCAAAAACCTTGAACCCAAAAGTTATTCCATATGAGTCCACCATACCTACCTATATGCGGTATTACCCTGCCGTCCTAAGTAAATTTGCATGTGCCACCTCCAAAAAACTTCTAAAAAATATCCTTTTGTGTGCCTGGATCGTTCATGGAATGACAGGAGGTGGTCAGTATCTTCCATGCTAAGCGGGTTATTCTTAGGTCGAGTGTTTATTCACTCGCCATCGCACGAGAAAAGGGCGGTAATAGGGAGTCCCAGTCCCGAACTAAAAAATGCAAATAATTAAACAAAACTCCCCCAGGACTGTTGATGGTTTGGACGGCGCCCGTTGTTTCAAACAAGCCGTGGAGTGTGATTGTTGGTGGGGGGAGTAAACCTTTACTTTTATCGCTTGGGAACCGCCACTAGCGTGCTTAGCATGGAAGATATTGATAACTGATGGTCGTGAAGTAAATGAGAAGTGTGCATGCCTCAAAATATCATTTACCTCTGTTTTAAAAAACTTGAGCTCTCGCACCTCTGCAAATCACTGCTTCCCTCTGCGAAGGGACTATCTATTTACTTTTATGTTGTGTCATCACCTTCTAAAACAAGCGCCAGAACCTGAGAGCACTGCTGTCATGACTTATGCATTGTGTGTAGCTAATGTTGGGTGCATCATGCACTGGATGTTTTCTACCATGAATTACAATGTTTAGTCGCTGCTTGAACTTTGGAGGTGCTCTGCATTTATGTTTTGCGGTCTCAGAAAGGGGTAGCGAGATATCACTATTGTCATATTATATCATGGTTGTTTTGACAACGTGTTGCTGCTTGAGATACCTTATTATTGCTCGCTAGCTGATTATATCATTGATATTAGTTAATATAATCTTTAAGAGTTATTGTCGGCGTGGTTAGTTATAATGTTGGTTGAAAACCTAGGCATTGTTTAAGCTTATTTATGCAAACAAGATCAAAATAGTTCATAAAAGTTTTTCTTTTTCACTTTCAGTTTATCAACTGAATTGCTTGAGGACAAGCAAAGGTTTAAGCTTGAGGGAGTTGATACGTCTTCAACGTATCTACTTTTCCTCACGCTTTTCCTCTTGTTTTGGACTCTAATTTGCATGATTTGAATGAAACTAACCCCGGACAGACCCTGTTTTCAGCAGAACTACCATGGTGTTATTTTTTTGTAGAAATAAAAGTTCTCGAAATGGAACAAAACTTTGCGAGAAATTTTTATACAATAAACAAGAATTTCTGGAGCCAAGACCTACCGGAGAGGGGCACATGGGTGGGCATAACCCACCAGGGCGCGCCCCCTCTCCTGGCGCGCCCAGGTGGGTTGTCCCCACCTGGTGGCCCCGCAGACCCTGAAACCGACGTATAAAATCCTATTTTTCTAGGAAAAAATCAGGGAGAAAGAATTATCGCGATCCACGAGACGGAACAACCGTCACCTCCTGTTCTTCATCTGGAGGCCAGATATGGAGACTGTTTGGGGCTCCGGAGAGGGGGATCTTCGTTCTTCGTCATTACCAACCCTTCTCCATCGCCAATTAAATGATGCTCCCCACCGGGAGGGAGTAATTCCTTCGTAGGCTCGCTGGTCGGTAAGGAGTTGGATGAGATTCATCATGTAATCAAGTTAGTTTTGTTAGGGCTTGATCCCTAGTATCCACTATGTTCTAAGATTGTTGTTGCTATGACTTTGCCATGCTTAATGCTTGTCACTTTGGGCCCAGGTGCCATGATTTCAGATCTGAACCGTTTATGTTATCACCATTATATCCATGTTCTGGATCCGATCTTGCAAGTTATAGTCACCTACTATGTGTTATGATCCGGCAACTCCGGAGTGACAATAGTCGGGACCACTCCCGATGATGATGGTATTTTGAGGAGTTCATGTATTCACCGTGTGTTAGTGCTTTGTTTTAGCTCTTTATTAAAAGGAGGCCTTAATATCCCTTAGTTTCCAATAGGACCCTGCTGCCAGGGGAGGGTAGGACAAAAGATGTCATGCAAGTTCTTTCCATAAGCACGTACGGATATTTACGGAATACATGCCTACATTATATTGATGAACTGGAGCTAGTGCCATATCGCCCTAGGTTATAAGTGTCTCATGATGAATATCATATAACAAGTCACCGATCCAATGCCTACGAATTTATCCTATATTGCTCTAGCTAAGTTACTAATGCTATCGTTACTGTTGCACTTGTTACAAAACTACTGCTATCAGTGTTACCGTTACCATTGCTCTGCTACTATTATCAAAACTATCATACTAATTTGCTACTGATCATGTTGCTGCAGATAATTAATCTCCAGGTGTGGTTGAATTGACAACTCAGCTGCTAATACCTTCAAATATTCTTTGCCCCCCCCTGAAGGAAATATGCCCTAGAGACAATAATAAATTTGTTATTTATATTTCCTTATATCATGATAAATGTTTATTATTCATGCTAGAATTGTATTAGCTGGAAACTTAGTACATGTGTGAATACATAAGACATACAGAGTGTCCCTAGTATGCCTCTACTTGACTAGCTCGTTAATCCAAGATGGTTAAGTTTCCTAGCCATAGACATGTGTTGTCATTTGATGAGCGGGATCACATCATTAGAGAATGCTGTGATGGACAAGACCCATCTGTTAGCTTAGCATAATGATTGTTTAGTTTTTATGCTATTGCTTTCTTCATGACTTATACATGTTCCTCATACTATGAGATTATGCAACTCCCTAATACCGGAGGAACACCTTGTGAGCTATCACACATCACGACGTAACTGGGTGATTATAGAGATGCTCTACAGGTGTCTTCGATGGTGTTTGTTGAGTTGGCATAGATCGAGATTAGGATTTGTCACTCCGTGTATCAGAGAGGTATCTCTGGGCCCTCTCGGTAATGCACATCACTATGAGCCTTGCAAGCAATGTGACTAATGAGTTAGTCACGGGATGATGCATTACGGAACGAGTAAAGAGACTTGCCGGTAATGAGATTGAACTAGGTATGATGATACGGATGATCAAATCTCAGGTAAGTAACATACCAATGATAAAGGGAACAATGTATGTTGTTATGCGGTTTGACTGATAAAGATCTTCGTAGAATATGTAGGAGCCAATATAAGAATCCAGGTTCCGCTATTGGTTATTGACCGAAGATGTGTCTCGGTCATGTCTACATAGTTCTCGAACCCGTAGGGTCCGCACGCTTAACATTCAATGACGATTTGTATTATGAGTTTATGTGATTTGATGACCGAAGGTTGTTCGGAGTCCCGGATGAGATCACAGACATGACGAGGAGTCTCGAAATGGTCGATACATAAAGATTGATATATCGGACCATGTTATTCAGACACCGAATGTGTTCCGGATAGTTTGGGGTAAAAACAGAGTGTCGGAGGGGTTACCGGAACCCCCCGGGGGAACTAATGGGCCACCGTGGGCCTTGTTGGAGAGAGAGGAGGGCAATCAGGGCAGGCCGCACGCCCCCTCCCCCCTTTCAGTCCGAATTGGACAAGGGAAGGGGGGCGGCGCCCCCCTTTCCTACTCCCTCTCCCTCTCCTTCCTTCCCTCTCTCTTCCTTGTGGAGGAATGAAGGACATATGCCCTAGAGGTAATAATAAAGTTATTATTTATTTCCTCATTTCATGACAAATGTTTATTATTCATGCTATAATTGTATTAACCAGAAACATAATACATGTGTGAATACATAGACAAACATAGTGTCACTAGTATGCCTCTACTTGACTAGCTCATTGATTAAAGATGGTTAAGTTTCCAAACCATAGACATGAGTTGTTATTTGATCAATGGGATCACATCATTAGGAGAATGATGTGATTGACTTGACCCATTCCGTTAGCTTAGCACTTGATCGTTTTTGTTTACTGCTATTGCTTTCTTCATGACTTATACATGTTCTTATGACTATGAGATTATGCAACTCCCGAATACCGGAGGAACACTTTGTATGCTACCAAACGTCACAACGTAACTGGGTGATTATAAAGGTGCTCTATAGGTGTCTCTGATGGTACTTGTTGAGTTGGCATAGATCAAGATTAGGATTTGTCACTCCGATTGTCGGAGAGGTATCTCTGGGCCCTCTCGGTAATGCACATCACTATAAGCCTTGCAAGCAATGCAACTAATGAGTTAGTTGCGGGATAGTGCATTATGAAATGAGTAAAGATACTTGCCGGTAACGAGATTGAACTAGGTATTGGGATACCGACGATCGAATCTCGGGCAAGTAACATACCGATGACAAAGAGAACAACGTATAGTGTTATGCGGTTTGACCGATAAAGATCTACGTAGAATATGTAGGAACCAATATGAGCATCTAGGTTCCACTATTGGTTATTGACCGGAGACATGTCTCAGTCATGTCTACATAGTTCTCGAACCCGTAGGGTCCGCACGCTTAAAGTTCTATGACGATCGGTTTTATGAGTTTATATATTTTGATGTACCGAAGGTACTTTGGAGTCCCGGATATGATCACGGACATGACGAGGAGTCTTGAAATGGTCGATACATGAAGATTGATATATTGGAAGCCTACATTTGGACATCGGAAGATTTCCGGGTAAAATCGGGATTTTACCGGAGTACCGGAGGGGTTACCGGAACCCCCCGGGGGCTAATGGGCCTTGTTGGTCCATAAGGGAAAGAGAGAGGGGCCAGCCTAGGGCAGGCAGCGCGCCCCCTCCCCTATGGTCCGAATTAGACTAGGAGAGGGGGCGGCGCCCCCCTTTCCTTCTCTTTCTCTCCCTTCCTTTCCCCCTCCTAGTAGGAGTAGGAAAGAGGGGAATCCTACTCCGACTAGGAGGAGGATTCCTCCTCCTGGCGCACCAACAAGGGTCGGCCGGCCTCCCCCTTGCTCCTTTATATACAGGGGCAGGGGGCACCTCTAGACACACAAGTTGATCACAAAGATCTCTCCCAGCCGTATGCGGTTCCCCCCTCCACCATAATCCACCTCGGTCATACTGTAGCGGTGCTTAGGCGAAGCCCTGCCACGCTAGCTTCATCAACATTGTCACCACGCCGTCGTGCTGACGAAACTCTTCCCCGAGGTCTACTGGATCGTGAGTTCGCGGGACGTCACCAAGCTGAATGTGTGCTGAACGTGGAGGTACCGTACGTTCGGTACTGAGGATCGGTCGATCGTGAAGACGTACAACTACATCAACCGCATTGTCATAACGCTTCCGCTTAACAGTCTATGTGGGTACGTGGACGACACTCTCCCCTCTCGTTGCTATGCATCACCATGATCCTGCGTGTGCGTAGGATTTTTTTTGAAATTACTAAGTTCCCCAACAGTGGCATCCGAGCCAGGTTTTATGCGTAGATGTTATATGCACGAGTGGAACACAAGTGAGTTGTGGACTATACAAGTCATACTGCTTACCAGCATGTCATACTTTGATTCGGCGGTATTGTTGGATGAAGCGTCCCGGACCGACATTATACGTACGCTTACGCGAGACTGGTTCTACCGACGTGCTTTGCACAAAGGTGGCTGGCGGGTGTCAGTTTCTCCAACTTTAGTTGAATCGAGTGTGGCTACGCCCGGTCCTTGAGAAGGTTAAAACAACACTAACTTGGCGAACTATCGTTGTGGTTTTGATGCATAGGTAAGAACGGTTCTTGCTCAGCCCGTAGCAGCCACGTAAAACTTGCAACAACAAAGTAGAGGACGTCTAACTTGTTTTTGCAGGGCATGTTGTGGTGTGATATGGTCAAGACATGATGCTATATTTATTGTATGAGAGTATCATGTTTTGTAACGGAGTTATCAGCAACTGGCAGGAGCCATATGGTTTTCGCTTTATTGTATGCAATGCAATCGCCCTGTAGTTGCTTTACTTTATCACTAAGCGGTAGCAATAGTTGTACAAGCAATAGTTAGCGAGATGACAATGATGCTACGATGGAGATCAAGGTGTCGCACCGGTGACGATGGAGATCATGACAGTGCTTCGGAGATGAAGATCACAAGCACAAGATGATGATGGCCATATCATATCACTTATATTGATTGCATGTGATGTTTATCCTTTATGCATCTTATTTTGTTTTGATTGGCGGTAGCATTATAAGATGATCTCTCACTAAATTTCAAGATAAAAGTGTTCTCCCTGAGTATGCACCGTTGCCAAAGTTCGTCGTGCCGAGACACCACGCGATGATCGGGTGTGATAAGCTCTACGTCCATCTACAACGGGTGCAAGCCAGTTTTGCACACGCAGAATACTCGGGTTAAACTTGACGAGCCTAGCATATGCAGATATGGCCTCGGAACAGTGAGACCGAAAGGTCGAGCATGAATCATATAGTAGATATGATCAACATAATGATGTTCACCATTGAAAACTACTCCATTTCACGTGATGATCGGTTATGGTTTAGTTGATATGGATCACGTGATCACTTAGATGATTAGAGGGATGTCTATCTAAGTGGGAGTTCTTAAGTAATATGATTAATTGAACTTAAATTTATCATGAACTTAGTACCTGATAGTATTTTGCTTATCTATGTTGTTGTAGATAGATGGCCCGTGCTGTTGTTCTGTTGAATTTTAATGTGTTCCTTGAGAAAGCAATGTTGAAAGATGATGGTAGCAATTACACCGACTGGGTCCGTAACTTGAGGATTATCCTCATTGCTGCACAGAAGTATTACGTCCTGGAAGCACCGCTAGGTGTGCCACCTGCACCGGCAACTGCAGACATTGTGAATGCCTGGCAGTCGCGTGTTGATGACTACTCGATAGTTCAGTGTGCCATGCTTTACGGCTTAGAACTAGGACTTCAACGACGTTTTGAAGGTCATGGAGCATATGAGATGTTCCAAGAGTTGAAGTTAATATTTCAAGCAAATGCCCGTATTGAGAGATATGAAGTCTCCAATAAGTTCTATAGTTGCAAGACGGAGGAGAATAGTTCTGTCAGTGAGCATATACTCAAAATATCTGGGTATCATAATCACTTGACTCAACTGGGTGTTAATCTTCATGTTGATAGTGTCATTGACAGAGTTCTTTAATCACTGCCACCAAGCTACAAAAGCTTCGTGATGAACTATAATATGCAAGGGATGAATAAGACAATTCCCGAGCTCTTCGCGATGCTAAAGGTCGCGGAGGTAGAAATAAAAAAGGAGCATCAAGTGTTGATGGTTAGCAAAACCACCAGTTTCAAGAAAAAGGGTAAAGGGAAGAAGAAGGGGAACTTCAAGAAGAACGGCAAACAAGTTGCTGCTTGATACGTTTCCAACGTATCTATAATTTTTTATTGTTCCATGCTATATTATATTTTGTTTTGGACATTATTGGGCTTTATTATACACTTTTATATTATTTTTGGGAATAACCTATTAACCGCAGGCCCAACCTAGAATTGCTGTTTTTGCCTATTTCAGAGTTTCGCAGAAAAAGAATATCAAACGGAGTCCAAACGGAATGAAACCTTTGGGACCGTGATTTTTGGAACAAACGTGATCCAGAGGACTTGGACCCTACGTCAAGAAAGCAACCAGGAAGGCACGTGGTAGGGGGGGCACGCCTACCCCCCAGGTGCGCCCTCCACCCTTGTGGGGCCCATGTTGCTCCACCGACGTACTTCTTCCTCCTATATATACCTACATACCCCCAAACTACCAGAAGCGGAGCCCAAACCCTAATTCCACCACCGCAACCTTCTGTACCCGTGAGATCCCATCTTGGGGCCTTTTCCGGAGCTCCGCCGGAGGGGGCATCGATCACGGAGGGCTTCTACATCAACACCATAGCCTCTCTGATGATGTGTGAGTAGTTTACCTCAGACCTTCGGGTCCATAGTTATTAGGTAGATGGCTTCTTCTCTCTTTTTGGATCTCAATACAATGTTCTCCCCCTCTCTTGTGGAGATCTATTCGATGTAATCTTCTTTTGCGGTGTGTTTGTTGAGACCGATGAATTGTGGGTTTATGATCAAGTTTATCTATGAACAATATTTGAATCTTCTCTGAATTCTTTTATGTATGATTGGTTATCTTTGCAAGTCTCTTCGAATTATCAGTTTGGTTTGGCCTACTAGATTGATCTTTCTTGCAATGGGAGAAGTGCTTAGCTTTGGGTTCAATCTTGCGGTGTCCTTTCCCAGTTATAGTAGGGGCAGCAAGGCACGTATTGTATTGTTGTCATCAAGGATAACAAGATGGGGTTTATATCATATTGCATGAGTTTATCCCTCTACATCATGTCATCTTGCTTAAAGCATTACTCTGTTCTTTTGAACTTAATACTCTAGATGCATGCTGGATAGCAGTCGATGTGTGGAGTAATAGTAGTAGATGCAGGCAGGAGTCTGTCTACTTGTCTCAGACGTGATGCCTATATACATGATCATACCTAGATATTCTCATAACTATGCTCTGTCAATTGCTCAACAGTAATTTGTTTACCCATCGTAATACTTATGCTCTCGAGAGAAGCCACTAGTGAAACCTATGGCCCCCGGGTCTATTTTCTATCATATTAATCTTCCATCAACAAGCTATTTCTTTCACCGTTTTTATTTTGCTTTATTTACTTCACATCTTTATCATAAAAATACCAAAAATATTATCTTATCAGATCTCCCTTTCGTAAGTGACCGTGAAGGGATTGACAACCCCTTTATTGCATTGGTTGCGAGGATTTTATTTGTTTGTGTAGGTGCGAGGGACTCGTGCGTGGCCTCCTACTGGATTGATACCTTGGTTCTCAAAAACTGAGGGAAATACTTACGCTACTTTGCTGCATCACCCTTTCCTCTTCAAGAGAAAACCAACACAGTGCTCAAGAGGTAGCACTGCTCAAGAGAAGAAACCGTAATCTGGACCGAAGCCTGAGACTGAGTGCTTCTACTGCAAACAGACTGGTCACTGGAAGCGGAACTGCCCCAAGTATTTGGCGGATAAGAAAGATGGCAAGGTGAACAAAGGTATATGTGATATACATGTTATTGATGTGTACCTTACCAGAGCTCACAGTAGCACCTGGGTATTTGATACTGGTTCTATTGCTAATATTTGCAACTCGAAACAGGGACTACAGATTAAGCGAAGACTGGCTAAGGACGAGGTGATGATGCGCGTGGGAAATGGCTCCAACGTCGATGTGATCGTTGTCGGCACGCTACCTCTACATCTACCTTCGGGATTAGTTTTAGACCTAAATAATTGTTATTTGGTGCCAGCGGTAAGCATGAACATTATATCTTGATCTTGTTTGATGCGAGATGGTTATTCATTTAAATCTGTGAATAATGGTTGTTCTATTTATATGAGTAATATCTTTTATGGTCATGCACCCTTGAAGAGTGGTCTATTTTTGTTCAATCTCGATAGTAGTGATACACATATTCATAATGTTGAAGCCAAAAGATGCAGAGTTGATAATGATAGTGCAACTTATTTGTGGCACTGCCGTTTGGGTCATATTGGTGTAAAGCGCATGAAGAAACTGCATACTGATGGACTTTTGGAATCACTTGATTATGAATCACTTGGTACTTGCAAACCATGCCTTATGTGCAAGATGACTAAATCGCCGTTCTCTGGAACAATGGAGCGAGCAACAGACTTGTTGGGAATCATACATATTGATGTATGTGGTCCGATGAATATTGAAGCTCGCGGCAGGTATCGTTATTTTCTCACCTTCACAGATGATTTGAGCAAATATGGGTATATCTACTTAATGAAACATAAGTCTGAAACATTTGAAAAGTTTACAGAATTTCAGAGTGAAGTGGAAAAGCATCGTAACAAGAAAATAAAGTTTCTGCGATCTGATCATGGAGGAGAGTATTTGAGTTATGAGTTTGGTCTACATTTGAAACAATGCGGAATAGTTTCGCAACTCACGCCACCTGGAACACCACAACGTAATGGTGTGTCCGAACATTGTAATCGTACTTTACTAGATATGGTGCGATCTATGATGTCTCTTACTGATTTACCGCTATCGTTTTGGGGTTATGCTTTAGAGACGGTTGCATTCACGTTAAACAGGGCACCATCAAAATCTGTTGAGACGACGCCTTATGAACTATGGTTTCGCAAGAAACCAAAGTTGTCGCTTCTTAAAGTTTGGGGCTGCGATACTTATGTGAAAAAGCTTCAACCTGATAAGCTCGAACCCAAATTGGAGAAATGTGTCTTCATAGGATACCCAAACGAAACGGTTGGGTACACCTTCTATCACAGATCCAAAGGCAAGACATTCGTTGATAAGAATGGATCCTTTCTAGAGAAAGAGTTTCTCTCGAAAGAAGTGAGTGGGAGGAAAGTAGAACTTGATGAGGTAACTGCACCTGCTCCCTTATTAGAGAGTAGTTCGTCACAGAAACCGGTTCCTGTGACACCTACACCAATTAGTGAGGAAGCTAATGATGATGATCATGAAACTTCTGATCAAGTTACTACCGAACCTCGTAGGTCAACCAGAGCAAGATCCGCACCAGAGTGGTACGGTAATCCTGTTCTGGAGGTCATGTTACTTGACCATGACGAACCTTCGAACTATGAGGAAGCAATGATGAGCCCAGATTCCGCAAAATGGCTTGATGCCATGAAATATGAGATGGGATCCATGTATGAGAACAAAGTGTGGACTTTGGTTGACTTGCCCGATGATCGGCAAGCCATTGAGAATAAATGGATCTTCAAGAAGAAGACTGACGCTGACGGTAATGTTACTGTCTATAAAGCTCAACTTGTTGCGAAAGGTTTTCGACAAGTTCAAGGAGTTGACTACGATGAGACCTTCTCACCTGTAGCGATGCTTAAGTCCGTCCGAATCATGCTAGCAATTGCCGCATTTTATGATTATGAAATTTGGCAAATGGATGTAAAGACTGCATTCCTGAATGGATTTCTGGAAGAAGAGTTGTATATGATGCAACCTGAAGGTTTTATCGATCCAAAGGGTACTAACAAAGTGTGCAAGCTCCAGCGCTCCATTTATGGACTAGTGCAAGCCTCTCGGAGTTGGAATAAACGTTTTGATAGTGTGATCAAAGCATATGGTTATATACAGACTTTTGGAGAAGCCTGTATTTACAAGAAGGTGAGTGGGAGCTCTGTAGCATTTCTAATATTATATGTGGATGACATATTGTTGATTGGAAATGATATAGAATTTCTGGATAGCATAAAAGGATACTTGAATAAGAGTTTTTCAATGAAAGACCTTGGTGAAGCTGCTTATATATTGGGCATCAAGATCTATAGAGATAGATCAAGACGCTTAATTGGAATTTCACAAAGCACATACCTTGATAAAGTTTTGAAGAAGTTCAAAATGGATCAACCTAAGAAAGGGTTCTTGCCTGTGTTACAAGGTGTGAAGTTGAGTAAGTGTCGTGGAATTGTCACGGCAGATGTCCTAGCAAAAGGGCTTAGTCGTAGGGCCATCGCAACTAGGAAGCTTAAAGGGGTTAATGGGACAAAGGACACGAGAGGTTTATACTAGTTCGGCCCCTTACGATGAAGGTAAAAGCCTACGTCTAGTTGTGTTGGAATTGCTGGGGTTTCGATGACCAAGGAGCTAATCCGCTAGCTTGGCTATCGATCTCTTGTTTCTTGTCCTAAGCTGCCGCCGGGTCGTCCCCTTATATACATGGGTTGACGCCTGGCGGCCTACAGAGTCCCGTCCGGCTCATAAAATGTGTCCGGCTCGGTGACTTCTTTTATATGCCTTCCTTTACAAGTCTTTCTCTACATATGTCGGTTCACAATATTGGGCCTTAAGCCGCCTCTGGGCTTAGGCTTTCTACAAGTCTTAATAAACTATCACCTTGAATATTTACTGGGCTTCTTCTCGTAACCCGCCATTAGGGTTGACCCGGCCCCTCCTGGGCGGGTCATACCTGGTAGCTATATCCCCAACATTAGGCCCCAGGTTGACTCGAACTTTGTTCTTTGTCAATCTTCAACACTTAGACGAAATCCATCTTCCTCTCTCTGAAGAAACTCTGTAACCCGCCATGACGTCATCTTCTGAAAACACGAAAGCCTGCTATGACATCATCTTCAACGGATCTTTATCTCTTAATGTCTTCCGAGAATTGAGGTGTCTGTTCAGTTGGATAATCATTATTTGGGTCTTCCTAGATTCTCGCGCCTGCCTGTTCGCTTATCCCCTTATAAATAGGCATGACCTGGTCTTTCTCATTCTTCCCTTTCTTCGTCTTCTTCCTCTCACAACTCTACTGCTGCTCGAGCTCCGCCGCCATCGCAGGGCACCTCGTCTTCGTCGACCTTGGCCGCTGCATCAGCCTGAATCGGTCCAGAGAACGGCGGCGACCCTCTGCTGAAGATCCGTGGCTGTAAGTGTTTTACCTTCCCGCTCCTCAGATCCGCATTAGGGTTTCTAGGTTTCTGCGTGTTCTTCATAGTTCATCACATTTTCTTCGTAGTTCTTCCACTGCAGCTTCTTCTTAATCCAAAAAGAACATATACTCGTGCTGTAGTTGTTTTGTGCCCATTCTTGATACCAGTAGATCCCTTTTTCTGGTACAATGGCCTCATTAGAACTCACGAACTCATCTGTGCTATATTTTTAGGTCTAGAATATTTTCCATTTTGAACGGCCATTTGATCCAGAATAATATCAAGAAATTAGGAAACTTGTTTGCCTCAACACTTGGCCAATTCTGTTTCTGGCATTTCTCAAATATCTGTAGTCACGCCGGCTCACTTTCCCTTATATGACATTAGCCCTTACTTAAGCTGCCATTACTCATTTGCACCATCATCATTTAACTTCACCATTGAATTGAACCGATACGTTACTTTCTTTTCAGTTTGTCCTTTGATCATCATGCCGTCAAAAGCACCGACTGTCTGCAACTGGGTCCCTTCCACAGTAACTGAAGATACCTTGAAGGAATTCTTCACCATAGGATTTTTGCCAGGGAAAAATGTTATGTCTTATCGTGCACCTGACCCGGACGAGGAACGGCCTAATCCCAAAGATGGTGAAGTTATTATCTTCTCTGACCACATGAATCGGGGTTTTACACCACCCGGCTCAAAGTTCTTCAGAGACGTTCTTCATTTTTTCAAACTTCACCCTCAAGATATTGGACCCAATTCCATATCCAACATCTGCAATTTTCAAGTTCTCTGTGAGGTGTATCTTCAAGAAGAGCCGACTGTGGAACTCTTCAGAGAGTACTTTTATCTGAACCGTCAGAATGAGTGTACTAATGGCCCTAGCTTGGAACTTGGTGGAATCTCAATTTAGCGCCGACAGGGCACCGTCTTTCCCCTAATAGTCTTACCGAGTCATCCCAAAGATTGGAATCAAACCTGATTCTATTGCCAAGATATGTCTCCAGTCAATGAAAAACCACTGCCGGGTTACTGCGCGGAGCGTTTGGACTCCAAGTTTGTGCTCCCTGATATGCTTACTGCTGCTGAATGCAAGAAGCTTATTACATCTATTAAAAGTATCAATGCCTTACTAGGGAATGGCTTAACCGGCGTTGACTTGATCCGCTGCTGGATCTCGTGGCGGGTCATTCCTCTAAGCCGCTGATCCAAATTGATGTATGAATATGGCGGAGGCCCAGATGGCTCTCTGTGTTACAACTCTGTACAACTAACTGAAGAAGATATTGTTTCAATGTCAACCATCCTTGTGAACGACAAGTATGAGGACTATAGTAAAGTTGGGTTAAACCCCTTCTGTAAACTTAACCCGTCTCCAGAGGTGAGAAAACCCCTGACCTCCTCTTTGTGTTTTTCCTCAGTAGTTTTAAACACTTGCATGACCTTTTATCATGTTTATTTTTTTACAGGCTAAATCCGACTTCTGGAAAGCCAAGTATGACCATGAAGCTGCCAAAAAGGCTAGAGCCTCCGCCATAGCCGCCAGTAAGATGACCCGGAGGTCCGAGAAGAAAAGGAACACTGCTGAGGACCTGTTAAAGCTTGACGATGATTCTGAGTCGGAGGTAGCCCTTGACTCCTTTGGCCAGTTATTTGATAACCTTATTGACACTGACTATTGCTAGGATGACACGGGGGCCAGTCAGGCCGTAGAAGAAGAGGTAACTATTTCCTCTGACTCAGCCCATTTGCCAAGACAGAAACTTCGACTGGTAACCCGGAAAGTAAGGTTTTCGCACCCTTTGGCTTATTTGGACCCTCATTTTCTTTTGAAAAAACAGCAACATGAGAGCCGTCGTCAGGCCCGGAATAATGAGACGATGAACCACCTTCTGTTTTAAAACAAACTCCTCAAAAGCGCCAGAATGAGGTTTCTTTCATCTTCATCTGTTGCTTTCATTAATGAATCTATTCCCTTGCCTCACTGACTTTATTTTACCTTTTGCAGGAGGTTTCTCGCTCTTATGGCGACTCATCTCAGACTCAGTTTCAGGCTTTCAAAACTGCTCTTGGGTAAGGAAAAATCAGTTTTCCTCTGTATCTTTAAAACTGCATCATTGTACTAATTGTCTCATAAAATCTTTCTTAGTGGTCAAGCCAAGTCCAAGAAGGCCAAGGTGATTAAAGCGGCGGAAGACCCGTCAGTTCTTACACCTGAACCGGCCAGGCCAACTTCTCCCCCTCGAACTGAAGCACCAGAAGACCCGGCTGTCAATACTCAATTGGATCCCCCCTGAGCCGTTAGCAGATGATACCATTATTAATCCCTCTACCGCCAGACCATCCAGTTCAGCTAACCCGCCAACATCTTCTGATCGTGATGTTTTGATCACTGGCAGCAGATTTGTTGTGCTGGGTAATCCAACTGTGCTAGCCAGGCATTCTGCCAAACAAGAGGCCTTAGAAAGGCAGAAAGTACAACTTGATAGCTCTCACTATACTTATCTGAATGCTAGTGACATACTGTGCGGCTATCTCAGTCATGTGCATTCCAGCCGTGAGTCGGAAATTGAGATGGTCAAGCAATTACAGCTAAAATATGAGGTATGTTTTCCAGCTTACTTATACTCTGCCAGCCCCCAAGTCTTCAGATGATGATCCTGAATGATCTGTAGAGTTTATGATATAGGTTGATACTTTGCCTCTGAAAGGCCAATAAAGTAGCATAAATTTGACCTGTAGTCCCCAAGGGTCGACTCAATTTATCATAAATGAATCGGTACTTAACTTCATAACTGTCTTTTGCTAGCCCCAATAAGTATTGCAGTCCTGCTAAATCTTGATAAACTTTCTGAATATCATGCATTAGCCCCAAAGTGCCAAGTGTTGTTACTTTGTAGAACACTTGGGACTTGAAACATATAAGAGTCATAAAAAATTGCTTTGGCAGACATTAGCCCCCAAGTGTCAAGTGGTATTGCGGTGCAAAGTACTTGAGACTTGAACCCTTATAACTTTTAGTTTAAACCTTGACACACCTGTATATGTTTTGTAGAACGCCTTATCTGAATTGGGCTCCTAATTAACTGATGCAAAGACCCAGCTGGCGGATCAAGAGCAAGAAATCAAGTTTGCTGACTCTAAACTCCAATTGAGTCTCTCTGAGACAGAAAAATGGAAAACCATCTTGACTGCAAAGAAGAAATCTTGGGCCGAAGAAAAGACGCTGCTGATACAACGTGCTGAAATAGCTGAGGCAGCTCTTGAGGAGGTTACTACAGAGCTCACCGGCTTGAAGAACTGGGTGTCTCAAATGGTCTCCGCCATCTTTGGTAAGTCATCCATATTAATCACTTATACCTTCTTTTGACCCGGAATATAAGCCACCTGCTGAACCTTTGTTGAAAATAACTCGTAGGTCCACGAAGCCGAAATCTGAGCCAAGATAGTGTGACCAAACTGAAGGCGGTTTATACCTTAGTGGAGCAATTGTATACTAGCACTCAACGAGCACTTGATGCTATCTCCCCTGCCAACCAAGGACCCAACCGACTGAGTGACATTTTGAAGAAATTATTGATCTTACCTGCCAGGTTTTAAGAGGTCAAACGATCATGTGCCAGAGCCGGGGCCTTGACTGCCCTGAGCCGCCCCAAAGCCTGGGTGCCAGATCTAGACCCGGCGGATGTAGCTAAGGGGTACCCTACCGTGAAGGAAGACGGGACTCTATTTTAGCAGGATGACTTCATTGCCTGCGTGAGGGGAGTTCGACCTCAAGCTACCGTTCTCGGAGATGAGACCAACATTGACAAATATCAGCCGGGTTTTGATTTGGAGAATAAGAAGATGGCGACTCCCTCTTATAAAGTGATGGATCTTATCTCGCCGGTTCGCCAACATACATTTGCCCCAGAGATTGACCCGGTCGGCTTAATTGATGATGAAGCTGAGTTCATTGCTCTGAACGGCTTTGACTGGTCTAATTCCGGCTTTCAACCAGTGGAGGGAGATAAACCGGCCAGGGGGGAGTCATAACCATCTGAACAATCCTGCTTTTGGCTTAGGACCTGTTTTAAGAGAGAGAAACAATAACATTTGGGGCTCTTTAATGCCTTGTAATAGGTTAGTTTAAAAACTGCATATTTTGTTGGGGAACGTAGTAGAAATTCAAAATTTTCCTATGTGTCACCAAGATCTATCTATGGAGAGACCAGCAACGAGTAGAAAGAGAGTGCATCTACATACCCTTGTAGATCGCTAAGCGGAAGCGTTCAAGTGAACGGGGTTGATGGAGTCGTACTCGTCGTGATTCAAATCACCGATGATCCTAGTGCCGAACGGACGGCACCTCCGCGTTCAACACACGTACAGCCCGGTGACGTCTCCCACGCCTTGATCCAGCAAGGAGAGAGGGAGAGGTTGAGGAAGACTCCATCCAACAGCAGCACAACGGCGTGGTGGTGGTGGAGGAGCGTGGCAATCCAGCAGGGCTTCGCCAAGCACCATGGGAGAGGAGGAGTAGGGAGAGAGGTAGGGCTGTGCCAGAACTTCGTGTATGGAGCTCCCATGCGTCTCCCCACTATATATAGGGGTGGAGGGGCTGGTTTCTTGCCCTCCAAGTCCATTGGGGCATTGGCCAAGGTGGGAGGAAAGAAATCCCATCATTTCCTTCCCCACCGATTGTTATCCCCCCTTTTTAGGGATCTTGATCTTATCCCTTCGGGATATGATCTTATTCCTTCTAAGGGGGGATCTTGGTGCGCCTTGACCAGGGGTGTGGGGCCTTGCCCCCACTACCCACGTTCATGTGGGTCCCCCATGCAGGTGGGCCCCACTCCGGAACCTTCTAGAACCTTCCCGGTACAATACCGAAAAATCCCGAACATTTTCCGGTGGCCAAAGTAGGACTTCCAATATATAAATCTTTACCTCCGGACCATTCCGGAACTCCTCGTGACGTCCGGGATCTCATCCGGGACTCCGAACAACATTCGGTAACCACATACAAACTTCCTTTATAACCCTAGCGTCATCGAACATTAAGTGTGTAGACCCTACGGGTTCGGGAGACATGCAGACATGACCGAGACGTTCTCCGGTCAATAACCAACAGCGGGATCTGGATACCCATGATGGCTCCCACATGTTCCACGATGATCTCATCGGATGAACCACGATGTCAAGGACTTAATCAATCCCGTATTCAATTCCCTTTGTCTATCGGTATGTTACTTGCCCGAGATTCGATCGTCGGTATCTAATACCTTGTTCAATCTCGTTACCGGCAAGTCACTTTACTCGTTCCGTAACACATCATCCCGTGATCAACTCCTTGGTCACATTGCGCATATGATGATGTCCTACCGAGTGGGCCCAGAGATACCTCTCCGTTTACACGGAGTGACAAATCCCAGTCTCGATCCACATAAAACAATAGATACTTTCAGAGATACCTGTAGTGCACCTTTATAGTCACCCAGTTACGTTGTGATGTTTGATACACCCAAAGCACTCCTACGGTATCCAGGAGTTACACGCTCTCATGGTCGAAGGAAGAGATACTTGACATTGGCAAAGCTCTAGCAAACGAACTACATGATCTTTGTGCTAGGCTTAGGATTGGGTCTTGTCCATCACATCATTCTCCTAATGATGTGATCCCGTTATCAACGACATCCAATGTCCATAGCCAGGAAACCATGACTATCTGTTGATCACAACGAGCTAGTCAACTAGAGGCTCACTAGGGACATATTGTGGTCTATGTATTCACACGTGTATTACGATTTCCGGATAATACAGTTATAGCATGAATAAAAGACAATTATCATGAACAAGGAAATATAATAATAACACTTTTATTATTGCCTCTAGGGCATATTTCCAACAGTCTCCCACTTGCACTAGAGTCAATAATCTAGTTCACATCGCCATGTGATTAACACTCACAGGTCACATCGCCATGTGACTAACACCCAAGAGTTTACTAGAATCAGTAGTCTAGTTCACATCACTATGTGATCAACACTCAATGAGTTTTATGTTTGATCATGTTGCTTGTGAGAGAGGTTTTAGTCAACGGGGCTGAACCTTTCAGATCCGTGTGTGCTTTACAAATCTCTATGTCATCTCCTAGATGCAGCTACCACGCTCTATTTGGAGCTATTCCAAATAACTGTTCTACTTGGAGCTATTCTAAATTGTTGCTCCATTATATGTATCCGGTCTCTCTACTCAGAGCTATCCGGATAGGTGTTTAGCTTGCATCGACGTAACCCTTTACGACGAACTCTTTTACCACCTCCATAACCGAGAAAAATTCCTTAGTCCGCTAGTTACTAAGGATAACTTTGACCGCTGTCCTATGATCCATTTTGGATCACTCTTGTACCCCTTGACTGACTCATGGCAAGGCACACTTCAGGTGCGGTACACAGCATAGCATACTGTAGAGCCTATGTCTTAAGCATAGGGGACGACCTTCGTCCTTTCTCTCTATTCTGCCGAGGTCGAGCTTTAAGTCTTAACTTCATACCTTATAACTCAGGCAAGAACTCCTTCTTTGACTGATCCATCTTGAACACCTTCAAGATCATGTCAAGGTATGTGCTCATTTGAAAGTATTATTAAGCATTTTGATCTATCCTTATAGATCTTGATGCTCAATGTTCAAGTAGCTTAATCCAGGCTTTCCCTTGAAAAACACTTTCAAAATAACCCTATATGCTTTCCAGAAATTCTACGTCATTTCTGATCAACAATATGTCAACAACATATACGCATCAGAAATTCTATAGTGCTCCCACTCACTTCTTTGGAAATACAAGTTTCTCATAAACTTTGTACAAACCCAAAATCTTTGATCATCATCAAAGCATACATTCCAACTCCGAGATGCTCACTCCAGTCCTTAGAAGGATCGCTAGAGCCAGCATACCTTTTAGCATCCTTAGGATCGACAAAACCTTTCTGATTGTATCGCATACAACCTTTCCTTATGACTGGTAAGGAAACTCGTTTTGACATCCATCTGCCAGATTTCATAAATGCAGCTTGTGCTAACGTGATTCCGACGGACTTTAAGCATCGCTACGGATGAGAAAATCTCATCGTAGTCAACTCCTTGAACTTGTGAAAAACTCTTCGCCACAAGTCGAGCTTCATAGACGGTGACATAACCGTCCACGTCCGTCTTCTTCTTAAAAATCCATTTATTTCAATGGCTTGCCGATCATCGGGCAAGTCCACCAAAGTCCATGCTTTGTTATGATACATGGATCCAATCTCGGATTTCATGGCTTCTAACTATTTGTTGGAATTTGGGCCCACCATTGCTTCTCCATAGCTCGTAGGTTCATTGTTGTTTAGCAACATGACCTTCAAGACAGGATTACTGTACCACTCTGAAGTAGTACATATCCTTGTCGCCCTACGAGGTATGGCAGTGACTTGATCCGAAACTTCATGATCACTATCATAAGCTTCTACTTCAATTGGTGTAGGTGCCACATGAACAACTTCCTGTGCCCTGCTACACACTTGTTGAAGTGACGGTTCTATAACCTCATCAAGTCTCCACCATCCTCCCACTCAATTCTTTCGAGAGAAACCTTTCCTCGAGAAAGGACCCAATTCTAGAAACAATCCCTTATTGCTTTCGGATCTGAGACATGAGGTATACCCAACTGTTTTGGGTGTCCTATGAAGATGCATTTTATCCGCTTTGGGTTCGAGCTTATCAATCCTGAAACTTTTTCACATAAGCGTCGCAGCCCCAAACCTTTAAGAAACGACAACTTAGGTTTCTCTAAACCATAATTCATACGGTGTCATCTCAACGGAATTACGTGGTGCCCTATTTAAAGTGAATGTGGTTGTCTCTAATGCCTAACCCATGGACAATAGTGGTAATTCGATAAGAGACATCATGGTACGCACCATATCCAATAGGGTGCAACTATGATGTTCGGACACACCATCACACTATGGTGTTCCAGGCGGTATTAATTGCGAAACAATTTCCACAATGTCTTAATTGTGTGCCAAAACTCGTAACTTAGATATTCACATCATAGACATTTTATCCTCTTGTCACAATGATCTTCTACTTCACTCTGAAATTACTTGAACCATTCAATAATTCAGACTTGTATTTCATCAAGTAAATATTCTCAACATCTACTTGAATCATCTGTGAAGTAAGATCATAACGATATTCACTGCATGCCTCAGCACTCATTGGATTGGACACATCAAAATGTGTTACTTCCAACAAGTTGCTATCTTGTTCCATCTTACTGAAAACGAGGCTTTTCAGTCATCTTGCCCATGTGGTATGATTTGCATATCTCAAGTGATTCAAAATCAAGTGAGTCCAAACGGTCCATTTGCATGGAGTTTCTTCATGCATATACACCAATAGACATGGTTCGCATGTCTCAAACTTTTCAAAATGAGTGAGTCCAAAGATCCATCAACATGGAGCTTCTTCATGCGTTTTATACCATTATGACTTACATGGCAGTGCCACAAGTAAGTGGTACTATCATTACTATCTTATATCTTTTGGCATGAAAATGTGTATCACTACGATCGAGATTCAATAAACCATTCAGGTTTAATACTAATCTTGATGGTAGAGGGAGCGTGCGATGTTTGATCATATCAAACTTGGAAACACTTCCAACACCTATCGTCAGCTCACCTTTAGCTAGTCTCCTTTATTCCGTAGCTCTTTATTTCGAGTTACTAACACTTAGCAACCGAACCGGTATCTTATACCCTGGTGCTACTAGGAGTACTAGTAAAGTACACATTAACATAATGTATATCCAATATACTTCTATCGACCAGGCCAGCCTTCTCATCTACCAAGTATCTAGGGTGGTTCCGCTTCAGTGTCCGTTCCTCTCATTACAGAAGCACTTAGTCTCGGGTTTGGGTTCAACCTTGGGTTTCTTCACTAGAGCAGCAACTGTTTTGCCGTTTCATGAAGTATTCCTTGTTACCCTTGCCCTTCTTGAAACTAGTGGTTTTACCAACCATCAACAATTGATGCTCCTACTTGACTTCTACTTTCGCGGTGTCAAACATCACGAACACTTCAAGGATCATCATATCTATCCCTGATATGTTATAGTTCATCACGAAGCTCTAGCAGCTTGGTGGCAATGACTTTGGAGAAACATCACTATCTCATTTGGAAGATCAACTCCCACTCGATTCAAGTGATTGTTGCACTCAGACAATCTGAGCACAAGCTCAACGATTGAGCTTTTCTCCCTTAGTTTGCAGGTTAAGAAAATCGTTGGAGGTCTTATACCTCTTGACGTGGGCACGAGCCTGAAATCCCAATTTCAGCCCTCGAAACATCTCATATGTTCCGCGATGTTTTGAAAACGTCTTTGGTGCCTCTACTCTAAACCATTTAACTGAACTATCACGTAGTTATCAAAACATGTATGTCCGATGTTCACAACATCCACAAACGACGTTTGGGGTTCAGTACACTGAGCGGTGCATTAAGGACATAAGCTTTCTACTGTCCGCATAATTCCTACTTTCAACTTTCAACTATATTTTCTCTAGGAACATATCTTAAACAGTAGAACTAAAGCGCGAGCTACGACATAATTTGCAAAAACTTTTTGACTATGTTCAAGATAATTAAGTTCATCTTATGAACTCCCACTTAGATAGACATCCCTCTGGTCATCTAAGTGATCACATGATCCGAGTCAACTAGGCCGTGTCCGATCATCACGTGAGACGGACTAGTCATCATCGGTGAACATCTTCATGTTGATCGTATCTACCATACGACTCATGCTCGACCTTTCGGTCTCCGTGTTCCGAGGCCATGTCTGCACATGCTAGGCTCGTCAAGTTAACCCTAAGTGTTTTCGCTGTGTAAAACTGTCTTACACCCGTTGTATGTGAATGTAAGAATCCATCACACCCGATCATCACGTGGTGCTTAGAAGCGACGAACTGTAGCAACGGTGCACAGTTAGGGGAGAACACTTCTTGAAATTTTGTAAGGGATCATCTTATTTACTACCGTCGTCCTAAGTAAACAAGATGCATAAACATGATAAACATCACATGCAATCAAATAGTGACATGATATGGCCAATATCATTTTGCTCCTTTTGATCTTCATCTTCGGGGCTCCATGATCATCATCGTCACCGGCATGACACCATGATCTCCATCATCATGATCTCCATCATCGTGTCTTCATCAAGTTGTCACGCCAACGACTACTTCTACTTCTATGGCTAACGCGTTTAGCAATAAAGTAAAGTAATTTACATGGCGTTGTTAAATGACACGCAGGTCATACAATAAATAAAGACAACTCCTATGGCTCCTGCCGGTTGTCATACTCATCGACATGCAAGTCGTGAATCCTATTACAATAACATGATCAATCTCATACATCACATATCATTCACCACATTCTTCTTGGCCATATCACATCACAAAGCATACCCTGCAAAAACAAGTTAGACGTCCTCTAATTGTTGTTGCATGTTTTACGTGGCTGCTATGGGTTACTAGCAAGAACGTATCTTACCTACGCAAAACCACAACGTGATATGCCAATTGCTATTTACCCTTCATAAGGACCCTTTTCATCGAATCCGTTCCGACTAAAGTGGGAGAGACTGGCACCCGCTAGCCACCTTATGCACCAAGTGCATGTCAATCGGTGGAACCTGTCTCACGTAAGAGTACGTGTAAGGTCGGTCCGGGCCGCTTCATCCCACAATACCGTCGAAACAAGATTGGACTAGTAACGGTAAGCATATTGAACAACATCAACGCCCACAACTACTTTGTGTTCTACTCGTGCAAAGAATCTACGCAATAGACCTAGCTCATGATGCCACTGTTGGGGAACGTAGCAGAAATTCAAAATTTTCCTACGTGTCACCAAGATCTATCTATGGAGAGACCAGCAACGAGTAGAAAGAGAGTGCATCTACATACCCTTGTAGATCGCTAAGCGGAAGCGTTCAAGTGAACGGGGTTGATGGAGTCGTACTCGTCGTGATTCAAATCACCGATGATCCTAGTGCCGAACGGACGGCACCTCCGCGTTCAACACACGTACAGCCCGGTGACGTCTCCCACGCCTTGATCCAGCAAGGAGAGAGGTAGAGGTTGAGGAAGACTCCATCCAACAGCAGCACAACGGCGTGGTGGTGGTGGAGGAGCGTGGCAATCCAGCAGGGCTTCGCCAAGCACCATGGGAGAGGAGTAGGGAGAGAGGTAGGGCTGTGCCAGAACTTCGTGTATGGAGCTCCCATGCGTCTCCCCACTATATATAGGGGTGGAGGGGCTGGTTTCTTGCCCTCCAAGTCCATTGGGGCGTTGGCCAAGGTGGGAGGAAAGAAATCCCATCATTTCCTTCCCCACCGATTGTTATCCCCCCTTTTTAGGGATCTTGATCTTATCCCTTCGGGATATGATCTTATTCCTTCTAAGGGGGGATCTTGGTGCGCCTTGACCAGGGGTGTGGGGCCTTGCCCCCACTACCCACGTTCATGTGGGTCCCCCCATGCAGGTGGGCCCCACTCCGGAACCTTCTAGAACCTTCCCGGTACAATACCGAAAAATCCCGAACATTTTCCGGTGGCCAAAGTAGGACTTCCAATATATAAATCTTTACCTCCAGACCATTCCGGAACTCCTCGTGACGTCCGGGATCTCATCCGGGACTCCGAACAACATTCGGTAACCACATACAAACTTCCTTTATAACCCTAGCGTCATCGAACATTAAGTGTGTAGACCCTACGGGTTTGGGAGACATGCAGACATGACCGAGACGTTCTCCGGTCAATAACCAACAGCGGGATCTGGATACCCATGATGGCTCCCACATGTTCCACGATGATCTCATCGGATGAACCACGATGTCAAGGACTTAATCAATCCCGTATTCAATTCCCTTTGTCTATCGGTATGTTACTTGCCCGAGATTCGATCGTCGGTATCTAATACCTTGTTCAATCTCGTTACCAGCAAGTCACTTTACTCGTTCTGTAACACGTCATCCCGTGATCAACTCCTTGGTCACATTGCGCATATGATGATGTCCTACCGAGTGGGCCCAGAGATACCTCTCCGTTTACACGGAGTGACAAATCCCAGTCTCGATCCGCATAAAACAATAGATACTTTCGGAGATACCTGTAGTGCACCTTTATAGTCACCCAGTTACGTTGTGACATTTGATACACCCAAAGCACTCCTACGGTATCTAGGAGTTACACGCTCTCATGGTCGAAGGAAGAGATACTTGACATTGGCAAAGCTCTAGCAAACGAACTACACGATCTTTGTGCTAGGCTTAGGATTGGGTCTTGTCCATCACATCATTCTCCTAATGATGTGATCCCGTTATCAACGACATCCAATGTCCATAGCCAGGAAACCATGACTATCTGTTGATCACAACGAGCTAGTCAACTAGAGGCTCACTAGGGACATATTGTGGTCTATGTATTCACACGTGTATTACGATTTCCGGATAATACAGTTATAGCATGAATAAAAGACAATTATCATGAACAAGGAAATATAATAATAACACTTTTATTATTGCCTCTAGGGCATATTTCCAACATATTTTGCCTATGCCATCGTGCATAAGATGCCGCGCATGACTCTTTGCTCCTGATGTCAATATATATATGTGTCACATCTATGGTTATATCTGCAATGTTTTAACTTTGCTCCTACAAAAAGTGAAAGAGCTGGCCTGGTGGTTTAACACCAGACATGTCAAAAACACCCGGTATATGTCTTTATTTGAAAAGATAAATAAGGCTAAAAAACCCTGTTCATGAACAACACTGTCATACCTGTGTTTCTGGACTGCCGGTTTTCATGGTCCGGATGATGAGGTTGATGACCCAATCTTTTTGAGAAGTCAATGCTTCCATACACCTGATGTCTATCATGCCTTTGGCGGCTTATTGTCAAATAATCAAGCTGGCTTAAATAAAAACCATAATGATAATTTAAATTTGAGACAATAAAAAACCAGTAAGACAAAATAGCATATTTCCAACAACATAAATTTGGGGGTTTCTGATTCGAATACGATCAGTAAACCGGACCAAAGGGGTTAAGCTAAGATTCGAATACGATCATATAGCCCCCAGTGGCTTTGGCGTTGCGCCGATCAAGAGGGTACCGACAGGTATGTTCTCTTTGGTCCGAATACGACCTATGTTTGAACAGGAAGCCCCCAAATGACCTTGAGAGGTTTTTAATGACACTGATTCGAATACGATCTAAGTCGGACCCAAAAAGGGGTTAAGCTATGATTCAGATACGATCAAGAAGCCCCCTAGTGAGTTTGGCTTTGAGCCGATCAAGAGGGTTACGACAGCTATGTTCTCTTTGGTTCAAATATTACCTATGTTTGAACATGAAGCCCCCAAGTGATCATGAGGTTTACAGCTAGATTTGAATACGATCATAAGCTGGATCAAAAAGGTTAAGCTAGATTGAGATATGATCGGCTCCTTAATAGTCATTTAAATAATGAAAATAGTAAAGATATATGATCTTTGAAGAGGAAAAAGATAGAGGTCCTGCTTTATTACTTATCATAATATATACAACGTCAAAGTATGTACATGACGAGAGCCGGTAGCTCAAGTGTAGTATGGCCAAAGCTGAGCAATGTTCCATGGCCGGCGGGTCTCCTCCTCCGACTTACGTGAGTCTTTGTGTTCTCGAACGTCAATGATGTAATATGACCCGTTGTTTAAATTCTTGCTGACCACAAAGGGTCCTTCCCAAGGCGGAGATAATTTGTGTGCATCTGACAGATCTTGGATGAGCCGGAGCACAAGGTCACCTTCTTGAAAGGTCCTGGACTTAACCCGGCGGCTGTGATAATGGCGCAGGTCCTGTTGATAAATTGCTGATCGAGCTGCCGCCAAGTCTCTCTCCTCATCTAACAAGTCAAGTGCATCCTGTCGGGCTTGTTCATTATTAGCTTCAACATAAGCCGCCATGCGAGGCGCGTCATGACGGATGTCACTGGGAAGCACCGCTTCCGCTCCATAAACCATGAAGAAAGGTGTATAACCTGTAGACCTGTTAGGGGTGGTGTTGATACTCCACAGCACCGAGGGTAATTCCTCTACCCAACAACCCGACGTCCGTTGTAAGGGAACCATAAGCTGGGGCTTGAGACCTTTTAGGATTTCCTGCTTTGCTCTCTCGGCCTGGCCATTAGATTGAGGGTGAGCTACGGAAGAAACATCAAGCCGGATATGCTCACGTTGACAAAACTCCTGCATAGCACCTTGGGACAAATTAGTGTCATTGTCAGTGATAATGCTGTGTGGAAAACCAAAGCGAAAAATCACCTTTTTCATGAACTGAACCGCCGTGGCTGCATCACACTTACTCATAGGGCCGTCTCAAGAAATTCGGGGCCCCGGTGCGAAGAGCAAAATGGGGCCCTGAGATTAAAAAAATATCATAACTCAAGCATAATCACTTAACTGTATAATTAAATTTATGTTATTTTGTATAATGTTTAGAAAATTCTAGAATATCAATGCAAAATATTAAAACCAATAAACTGACCTCATGCTCTATTGAAAAGTGGAATCCGTCTTGTGTTTATTGAAATGTAATCTTTAATTATACCTTCACCTCTAATTTCTGTTTCTTCTTACGATTTAAGGCACAAGATGTTGGGGAACGTAGTAATTTCAAAAAAATTCCAACGCACACGCAAGATCATGGTGATGCATAGCAACGAGAGGGGAGAGTGTTGTCTACGTACCCTCATAGATCGGAAGCGGAAGCGTTAGCACAACGCGGTTGATGTAGTCGTACGTCTTCACGGCCCGACCGATCAAGCACCGAAACTACGACACCTCCGAGTTCTAGCACACGTTCAGCTCGATGACGATCCTCGGACTCCGATCCAGCAAAGTGTTAGGGATGAGTTCCGTCAGCACGACGGCGTGATGACGATCTTGATGTTCTACCGTCGCAGGGCTTCGCCTAAGCACCGCTACAATATTATCAAGGATTATGGTGGAGGGGGCACCACACACGGCTAAGAGATCAATGATCAATTGTTGTGTCTATGGGGTGCCCCCTGCCCCCATATATAAATGAGTGGAGGAGGGGGCCGGCCAAGGAGGGTGGCGCGCCCTAAGGGGGAGTCCAACTCCCACAGGGAGTAGGACTCCCCTTTTTCCTATTAGGAGTAGGAGAGGGAAGGAAGAGGAAGGAGGGAGGAAGGAAAGGGGGGCCGGCCCCCTTCCCAATTCGGATTGGGCTTGGGGGGGCGCCCCCTCCCTTGCTCCTTTCCCCTCCTTTCCACTAAGGCCCAATAAGGCCCATATACCTCCCGGGGGGTTCCGATAACCTCCCGATGATCCGGTATTGTCCCAATATCATCCGGAACCTTTCCGGTGTCCAAATATAGTCGTCCAATATATCAATCTTTATGTCTCGACCATTTCGAGACTCCTCGTCAAGTCCATGATCACATCCGGGACTCCGAACAACCTTAGGTACATCAAAATATATAAACTCATAATGAAATTGTCATCATAACGTTAAGCGTGCGAACCCTACGGGTTCGAGAACACGTCTCCGGTCAATAACCAATAGCGGAACCTGGATGCTCATATCGGCTCCTACATATTCTACGAAGATCTTTATCGGTCAGACCACATAACAACATCGGTATCTCAATACCTAGTTCAATCTCGTTACTGGCAAGTCTCTTTACTCGTTCTGTAATACATCATCTTGGAACTAACTTATTAGTTGTATTGCTTGCAAGGCTTAAGTGATGTGCATTACCGAGAGGGCCCAGAGATACCTCTCCGACAATCGGAGTGACAAATCCTAATCTCGAAATATGCCAACCCAACATGTACCTTTGGAGACACCTGTAGAGCACCTTTATAATCACCCAGTTACGTTGTGACGTTTGGTAGCACACAAAGTGTTCCTCCGGTAAACAAGAGTTGCATAATCTCATAGTCATAGGAACATGTATAAGTCATGAAGAAAGCAATAGCAACAAACTAAACGATCAAGTGCTAAGCTAACGGAATGGGTCAAGTCAATCACATCATTCTCCTAATGATGTGATCCCGTTAATCAAATGACAACTCATGTCTATGGTTAGGAAACATAACCATCTTTGATCAACGAGCTAGTCAAGTAGAGGCATACTACTGACACTTTGTTTGTCTATGTATTCACACATGTATCATGTTTCCGGTTAATACAATTCTAGCATGAATAATAAACATTTATCATGATATAAGGAAATAAATAATAACTTTATTATTGCCTCTAGGGCATATTTCCTTCAGTCTCCCACTTGCACTAGAGTCAATAATCTAGTTCACATCGCCATGTGATTTAACACCAATAGTTCACATCACCATGTGATTAACACCCATAGTTCACATTGTCATGTGAGCAACACCCAAAGGGTTTACTAGAGTCAATAATCTAGTTCACATCGCTATGTGATTAACACCCAAAGAGTACTAAGGTGTGGTCATGTTTTGCTTGTGAGAGAAGTTTAGTCAACGGGTCTACCACATTCAGATCCATAAGTACTTTGCATATTTCTTTGTCAACAATGCTCTGCACGGAGCAATTCTAGCTCCCACTTTCAATATGTATCCAGATTGAGATTTAGAGTCATCTGGACCAGTGTCAAAATTTGCATCGACGTAACCCTTTACGACGAACCTTTTTGTCACCTCCATAATCGAGAAACATATCCTTATTCCACTAAGGATAATTTGACCGCTGTCCAGTGATCTACTCCTAGATCACTATTGTACTCCCTTGCCAAACTCAGGGCAGGGTATACAATAGGTCTGGTACACAGCATGGCATACTTTATGGAACCTATGGCCAAGGCATAGGGAATGACTTTCATTCTCTCTCTATCTTCTGCCATGGTCGGGTTTTGAGTCTTACTCAACTTCACACCTTGTAACACAGGCAAGAACTCTTTCTTTGACTATTCCATTTTGAACTACTTCAAAATCTTGTCAAGGTATGTACTCATTGAAAAACTTATCAAGCGTCTTGATCTATCTCTATAGATCTTGATGCTCAATATGTAAGCAGCTTCACCGAGGTCTTTCTTTAAAAAAACTCCTTTCAAACATTCCTTTATGCTTTGCAGAATAATTCTACATTATCTCCGAACAAAAATATGTCATTCACATATACTTATCAGAAATGTTGTAGTGCTCCCACTCACTTTCTTGTAAATACATGCTTCACCGCAAGTCCGTATAAAACTATATGCTTTGATCAACTTATCAAAGCGTATATTCCAACTCCGAGATGCTTGCACCAGTCCATAGATGGATCGCTGGAGCTTGCATATTTTGTTAGTACCTTTAGGATTGACAAAACCTTCTGGTTGCATCATATGCAACTCTTCTTTAATAAATCCATTAAAGAATGCAGTTTTGTTTATCCATTTGCCATATTTCATAAAATGCGACAATTGCTAACATGATTCGGACAAACTTAAGCATAGATACGAGTGAGAAACTCTCATCGTAGTCAACACCTTGAACTTGTCGAAAACCTTTTTGCGACAATTCTAGCTTTTGTAGATAGTGACACTACTATCAGCGCCCGTCTTCCTCTTGAAGATCCATTTAATATCAATGGCTCGCCGATCTTTGGGCAAGTCAATCAAAGTCCATACTTTGTTCTTATACATGGATCTCATCTCAAATTTCATGGCCTCAAGCCATTTCGTGGAATCTGAGCTCATCATCGCTTCCTCATAGTTCATAGGGTCGTCATGGTCAAGTAACATGACCTCCATAACAGGATTACTGTATCACTCTAGTGTGGATCCCACTCTGGTTTACCTACGAGGTTCGGTAGGAACTTGATCTGAAGTTACATGATCATCATCATTAGCTTCCTCACTAATTGGTGTAGTAGTCACAGGAACATATTTCTATGATGAACTACTTTCCAATAAGGGAGCAGGTACAGTTACCTCATCAAGTTCTACTTTCCTCCCACTCATTTCTTTCGAGAGAAACTCCTTCTCTAGAAAGGATCCATTCTCAGCAATGAATAACTTGCCTTTGGATCTATGATAGAAGGTGTACCCAACATTTTCTTTTGGGTATCCTATGAAGACGCACTTCTCCGATTTGGGTTTGAGCTTATCAGGTTGAAACTTTTCCACATAAGCATTGCAACCTCAAACTTTAAGAAACGACAGCTTAGGTTTCTTGCCAAACCATAGTTCATACGGTGTCGTCTCAACGGATTTAGATGGTGGCCTATTAACGTGAATGTAGCTGTCTCTAATGCATAACCCCAAAACGATAGCGGTAAATCAGTAAGAGACATCATAGATCGCACCATATCAAGTAAAGTACGATTACGACGTTCGGACACACCATTACGCTGTGGTGTTCCGGGTGGCGTGAGTAGTGAAACGCTTTCACATTGTTTTAACTGAAGGCCAAACTCGTAACTCAAATATTTTACTTCTGCGATCATATCATAGAAACTTTTATTTTGTTACAATGATTCTTCACTTCACTCTGAAATTCTTTGAACTTTTCAAATGTTTCAGACTTGTGTTTCATCAAGTAGATATACTCATATCTGCTCAAATCATCTGTGAAGATCAAAAAATAATGATACCTGCCGCGAGCTTCAATATTCATCGGACCACATACATCAGTATGCATGATTTCCAACAAATCTGTTGATTGCTGCATTGTTCCAGAGAATGGAGTCTTAGTCATCTTGCCCATGAGGCATGGTTCGCAAGCATCAACTGATTCATAATCAAGTGATTCCAAAAGCCCATCAGCATGGATTTTCTTCATGCGCTTTACACCAATATGACCTAAACGGCAGTGCCACAAATAAATTGCACCATCATTATTAACTTTGCATCTTTTGGTTTCAATCTTATGAATATGTGTATCACTACGATCGAGATCCAACGAACCATTTTCATTGGGTGTGTAACCATATAAGGTTTTATTCATGTAAATAGAACAACAATTTATTCTCTTACTTAAATGAATAACCGTATTGCAATAAACATGATCAATCATATTCATGCTCAACACAAACACCAAATAACACTTATTTAGGTTCAACACTAATCCCAAAAGTACAGGGAGTGTGCGATGATGATCATATCAATCTTGGAACCACTTCCAACATACATCATCACTTCACTCTTAACTAGTCTATGTTCATTCTACAACTCCCGTTTCGAGTTGCTACTTTTAGCAACTGAACCAGTATCAAATACTGAGGGGTTGCTACGAACACTAGTAAAATACACATTAATAATCTGTATATCAAATATACCTTTGTTCACTTTGCCATCCTTCTTATCCGCCAAATACTTGGGGTAGTTCCGCTTCCAGTGACCAGTCCCTTTGTAGTAGAAGCACTTAGTTTCAGGCTTAGGACCAGACTTGGGCTTCTTCACTTGAGAAGCAACTTGCTCGCCGTTCTTCTTGAAGTTCCCCTTCTTCCCTTTGCCGTTTTCTTGAAACTAGTGGTCTCGTCAACCATCAACACTTGATGTTTTTCTTGATTTCTACCTTCGTCGATTTTAGCATCACGAAGAGCTTTGGAATTGTATCCGTTATCCCTTTCATATTATAGTTCATCATGAAGTTCTACTAACTTGGTGATGGTGACTAGAGAATTTTGTCAATCACTATCTTATCTGGAAGTTTAACTCCCACTTGATTCAAGCGATTGTAGTACCCAGACAATCTGAGCACATGCTCACTGCTTGAGCGATTCTCCTCCATCTTTTAGCTATAGAACTTGTTGGAGACTTCATATCTCTCAACTCGGGTATTTGCTTGAAATATTAACTTCAACTCCTGGAACATCTCATATGGTCCATGACGTTCAAAACGTCTTTGAAGTCCCGATTCTATGCCATTAAGCATGGTGCACTAAACTATCAAGTAGTCATCATATTGAGCTAGCCAAACGTTCATAACGTCTGCATTTGCTCCTGCATTAGGTCTGTCACCTAGCGGTGCATCAAGGACATAATTCTTCTGTGCAGCAATGAGGATAAACCTCAGATCACGGATCCAATCCGCATCTTTGCTACTAACATCTTTCAACTTAGTTTTCTCTAGGAACATATCAAAAATAAAACAGGGGAGCTAAACGCGAGCTATTGATCTACAACATAGATATGCTAATACTACCAGGAGTAAGTTCATGATAAATTTAAGTTCAATTAATCATATTACTTAAGAACTCTCACTTAGAAAGACATCCCTCTAATCTTCTAAGTGATCACGTGATCCAAATCAACTAAACCATAACCGATCATCACGTGAAATGGAGTAGCTTTCAATGGTGAACATCAATATGTTGATCATATCTACTATATGATTCATGCTCGACCTTTCGGTCTCAGTGTTCCGAGGCCATATCTGCATATGCTAGGCTCGTCAAGTTTAACCTGAGTATTCTGCGTGTGCAAAACTGGCTTGCACCCATTGTAGATGGACGTAGAGGTTATCACACCCGATCATCACATGGTGTCTGGGCACGACGAACTTTGGCAATGGTGCATACTCAGGGAGAACACATTTGTCTTAAAATTTATTGAGAGATCGTCTTATAATGCTACCGACAATCAAAGCAAGATAAGATGCATAAAAGATAAACATCACATGCAATCAATATAAGTGATATGATATGGCCATCATTATCTTGTGCTTGTGATCTCCATCTCCGAAGCACCGCCATGATCACCATCATCACCGGCGCGACACCTTGATCACCATTGTAGCATCGTTGTCGTCTCGCCAATCTTATGCTTCCATGACTATCGCTATCGCTTAGTGATAAAGTAAAGCATTACAGCGCGATTGCATTGCATACAATAAAGCGACAACCATATGGCTCCTGCCAGTTGCCGATAACTCGGTTACAAAACATGATCATCTCATACAATAAAATTTAGCATCATGTCTTGACCATATCACATCACAACATGCCCTGCAAAAAAAAGTTAGACATCCTCTACTTTGTTGTTGCAAGTTTTACGTGGCTGCTACGGGCTTAGCAAGAACCGTTCTTACCTATGCATCAAAACCAAAACAATAGTTTGTCAAGTTGGTGTTGTTTTAACCTTCGCAAGGACCGGGCGTAGCCACACTCGGTTCAACTAAAGTTGGAGAAACTGACACCCGCCAGCCACCTGTGTGCAAAGCACGTCGGTAGAACCAGTCTCGCGTAAGCGTACGCGTAAAGTCGGTCCGGGCCACTTCATCCAACAATACCGCCGAACCAAAGTATGACATGCTGGTAAGCAGTATGACTTATATCGCCCACAACTCACTTGTGTTCTACTTGTGCATAACATCAACGCGTAAAACCTAGGCTTGGATGCCACTGTTGGGGAATGTAGTAATTTAAAAAAAATTCCTACGCACACGCAAGATCATGGTGATGCATAGCAACGAGAGGGGAGAGTGTTGTCTACGTACCCTCGTAGACTGGAAGCGGAAGCGTTAGCACAACGCGGTTGATGTAGTCGTACGTCTTCACGGCCCGACCAATCCAGCACCGAAACTACGGCACCTCCGAGTTCTAGCACACGTTCAGCTCGATGATGATCCCCGGACTTCGATCTAGCAAAGTGTCGGGGATGAGTTCCGTCAGCACGACGGCGTGATGACGATCTTGATGTTCTACCGTCGCAGGGCTTCGCCTAAGCACCGCTACAATATTATCGAGGATTATGGTGGAGGGGGGCACCACACACGGCTAAGAGACCAATGATCAATTGTTGTGTCTATAGGGTGCCCCCTGCCCCCATATATAAAGGAGTGGAGGAGGGGGCCGGCCAAGGAGGGTGGCGCGCCCTAAGGGGGAGTCCAACTCCCACAGGGAGTAGGGCTCCCCTTTTTCCTATTAGGAGTAGGAGAGGGAAGGAAGAGGAAGGAGGGAGGAAGGAAAGGGGGGCCGACCCCCTTCCCAATTCGGATTGGGCTTGGGGGGGCGCCCCCTCCCTTGCTCCTTTCCCCTCCTTTCCACTAAGGCCCAATAAGGCCCATATACCTCCCGGGGGGTTCCGATAACCTCCCGGTGATCCGGTATTGTCCCAATCTCACCCGAAACCTTTCCGGTGTACAAATATAGTCGTCCAATATATCGATCTTTATGTCTCGACCATTTCGAGACTCCTCGTCAAGTCCGTGATCACATCAGGGACTCCGAACAACCTTCAGTACATCAAAATATATAAACTCATAATGAAACTGTCATCGTAACGTTAAGCGTGCGGACCCTACGGGTTCGAGAACAATGTAGACATGACCAAGACACGTCTCCGGTCAATAACCAATAGCGGAACTTAGATGCTCATATTGGCTCCTACATATTCTATGAAGATCTTTATCAGTCAGACCGCATAACAACATATGTTTGTTCCCTTTGCCATCAGTATGTTACTTGCCCGAGATTCGATCGTCGGTATCTCAATACCTAGTTCAATCTCATTACCGGCAAGTCTCTTTACTCGTTCTGTAATACATCATCTTGCAACTAACTTATTAGTTGTATTGCTTGCAAGGCTTAAGTGATGTGCATTACCGAGAGGGCCCAGAGATACCTCTCCGACAATCGGAGTGACAAATCCTAATCTTGAAATACGCCAACCCAACATGTACCTTTGGAGACACCTGTAGAGCACCTTTATAATCACCCAGTTACATTGTGACGTTTGGTAGCACACAAAGTGTTCCTCCGGTAAACGGGAGTTGCATAATCTCATAGTCATTGGAACATGTATAAGTCATGAAGAAAGAAATATCAACAAACTAAACGATCAAGTGCTAAGCTAACGGAATGGGTCAAGTCAATCACATCATTCTCCTAATGATGTGATATCGTTAATCAAATGACAACTCATGTCTATGGTTAGGAAACATAACCATCTTTGATCAACGAGCTAGTCAAGTAGAGGCATACTAGTGACACTCTGTGTGTCTATGTATTCACACATGTATCATGTTTCCGGTTAATACAATTCTAGCATGAATAATAAAAATTTATCATGATATAAGGAAATAAATAATAACTTTATTATTGCCTCTAGGGCATATTTCCTTCACAAGAATCATACTTTCTTCTAGAACTAGAATCCATGACTGTTTCTGTTTACGAACCGCCAAACAAAAATAATATCAATGCATTTTCACTGACAAGCTCACATGAAATATAGGCTTGTATAGATAGTTAGTTAGAATCAGAAAGAACCTTGATTTTCAACTTGGACGACAGGACGAGCAACTACTGAAACTCTTGAATATGTGACAACTTCTGAACTTCAACAACTAGACAAAAAAATCGTTCCAAAACATATCAGTACAATCTTAATACAACTTATGTAGTTTGTATCAAGACTAAGAAAAGGGGAGGATCGTACAGCACAGGGCACTGGGCACCGGATGGTCTTCGTCTTCTATTCCTATTAGGCGGCATGTCAGTGTCGGCCGGCCACCGGCGTGGTGGCGTCTCACGCTCGCAAGTTCCCGTGCAGTTCTGCTTCCGCCTGTTTCGCCCGTCGCCTGGCTGCAAAACGATCGCCACCGATTCAGTCGAAGCGAAGATGAGATGGAAAGCGAAGCAATTAGGGAATAAGAAAAGAAGTTACGGAGTACATGCACTTGCTATGCTGGGGTTGCCATTTCGTCTTGAGTGGACCAGGCCCACGAAGGCTCAAACGAGTTTCAAGCGACACATAGAGGAAACGTTCGGCCTAAAACTAATTTTTTAGACTTTGGACATACATATATGGACCCTAATTGGGGGTCCCCAAGGATTTGGGGGCCCTGTGCGAGCGCACAGCTCGCACAGGCCCCTCAACGGCCCTTCCTACTCACTGGCTCTGCCTCAACCCATTTTGTGAATTTGTCAACTGCCACTAAAAGATGTGTCTTTTTATCCTTAGAGCTTTTGAAAGGTCCAACCATGTCAAGCCCCCAAACTGCAAACGGCCAAGTGATTGGAATCATCAGCAACTCTTGAGCCGGCACATGCGCTCGTCGTGCAAATTTTTGACATCCATCACACCTACTGACCAGATCCTCTGCATCAGCGTGAGCCGTTAACCAGTAAAAACCATGATGAAAAGCTTTGGCCATAAGAGACTTTGACCCGGCGTGATGACCACAATCCCCTTCATGGATCTCACAAAGTATTTCTTGACCTTATTCAGGAGAAACACAACACTGAAATGCTCCAGTGATGCTGTGATGATACACTCTCCGTCAGAAATCATCATTGACTTGGACCGCTGGGTTATCTGTCGGGCTAGGGTCTCGTCCTCTGGCAACTCGCCCCGGGTCATGTAAGCTAGGAACGGTACTGTCCAATCTGGAATAACATGAGTAGCCGCCACTAACTGTGTCTCCGGGTCAGGAATGGCCAAATCTTCCTCTGTAGGCAACTTAATAGACGGGTTATGTAAAACATCCAAAAAGGTGTTAGGGGGTACCGGCTTACGCTGAGATCCCAACCGGCTTAAGGCATCGTCCACTTCGTTCTTTCTGCGGTCAATGTGTTCCACTTGATATCCCTTAAAATGCCCTGCAACAGCGTCGACCTCGCGGCGATAAGCCGCCATGAGAGGATCCTTGGAATCCCACTTGCCTGACACCTGTTGAGCCATCAAATCTGAATCACCAAGGCACCGGACCCGGCTCAAACTCATCTCTTTAGCCATTCGAAGACCATGGAGCAAGGCTTCATATTTTGCTGCATTGTTAGTACAAGGAAACATCAATTGAAACACATAACAAAACTTGTCCCCTCAAGGAGAAGTTAAAACAACTCCAGCCCCCGAGCCTTCCAACTGTCTGGACCCATCAAAATGAATCGTCCAATATGTGTTGTATGGTTTCTCCTCTGGCATCTGTAACTCTGTCCAATCGTTAATGAAGTCAACTAGCGCTTGAGATTTGATCGCAGTACGTGGCATATACTTCAAACCATGAGACCCAAGTTCAATAGCCCACTTGGCGACTCGTCCTATGGCTTCTCTATATTGAATGATGTCTCCTAGAGGAGCAGAGATAACCGCGGTGATTGGGTGACCCTGAAAGTAATATTTGAGCTTCCGGCTTGCCATGAACACCCCATAAACGAGCTTCTGCCAATGTGGATATCTTTGTTTAGATTCAATCAGTACCTCACCGACGTAGTAAACTGGCCGTTGGACCGGATGTTCTTTGCCATCCTCCTTGCGCTCCACAACAACGGCCACACTGACAGCACGTGAGTTAGCAGCTACATATAACAACAATGACTCTTTCTCAATCGGAGCAGCAAGAACCGGCGGCTCAGCGAGCTGTTTCTTCAGATCCTCAAAAGCAGAGTTAGCAGCATCACTCCAGACAAAGTCATCCGCCTTTTTCATCATCTGATACAAAGGCATCGCCTTCTCCCCTAACCGGCTTATGAACCGACCTAAGGCGGCGACATGACCTGCTAGCCGCTGAATGTCATTGATGCACACCGGTTTGGCTAGAGATGTGATTGCCTTAATTTTCTCCGGGTTAGCCTCAATACCTCTATTAGACACCAAAAAACCCAAGAGTTTGCCAGCTGGGACTCCAAAAACACACTTGGCCGGGTTAAGCATAATCTTGTAGACCCGGAGGTTATCAAAGGTTTCCTTCAGATCTGTTACCAAGGTTTCCTTCTCTCTGGACTTCACCACTATATCATCCAGATAAGCATGAACATTACGCTCAATCTGACTGTGAAGGCAATTCTGCACACAATGTTGATAAGTCGCCTGGGCACTCTTAAGCCCAAAAGGCATAGACACATAGCAGAAGGCTCCGAACGGAGTGATGAAAGTTGTCTTCTCCTGGTCCTTGACTGCCATCTTGATCTGATGATAACTTGAATAGGCATCCAGAAAACTCAAATGCTCACAACCCGCCATAGCATCAATGATCTGATCAATACGAGGGAGAGCAAAAGGGTCAGCCGGACAAGCTTTGTTCAAATCGGTGTAATCCACACACATACGCTAGGTGCCGTTTTTCTTGAGTACAAGCACCGGGTTAGCCAACCACTCTGGGTGAAAAACTTTCATAATGAACCCGGCCTCCAAGAGCCGGGCCACCTCTTCTCCGATGGCCTTGCGCCTTTCCTCGTGAAACTGTCGAAGGAACTGCCTGACCGGCTTAAACTTCGGATCAATGTTGAGAGTGTGCTCAGCGAGTTCTCTCGGGACACCCGACATGTCAGAAGGTTTCCATGCAAAGATGTCCCGGTTCTCACGGATGAACTCGATGAGCGTGCTTTCCTATTTTGGATCCAAGTTGGCACTGATGATGAACTGTTTCGATGAGTCACCAGGCACAAAATCAACCATCTTGGTGTCATCAGCTGACTTGAATTTCAACACCGGTTCATGCTCCGTAGTTGGCTTCTTCAAAGGCGTCATGTCTGTCGGGTCAACATTATATTTATAAAACTTTAACTCCTCTGTCGCACAAACAGATTCAGCATAAGCGGCATCTCCTTCTTCACATTCCAGGGCTATCTTCTGGCTTCCATGTACTATGATGGTACCTTTATAACCCGGCATCTTGAGCTGCAGATACACATAACACGGCCGAGCCATGAACTTAGCATAAGCCGGCCGTCCAAACAGAGCATGATATGGGCTTTTGATCTTAACCACCTCAAAAGTTAACTTCTCAGCCCTGGAATCATATTCATCCCCAAAGGCTACTTCCAGTTCAATCTTACCAACTGGGTATGCCGACTTACCAGGCACAACACCATGAAAAATAGTGTTGGATTGTTTAAGACTCTTATCAGTCAACCCCATCCGACGAAACGTCTCATAATAGAGGATGTTGATGCTACTGCCTCCATCCATGAGCACCTTAGTGAATTTATATCCACCAACCTGAGGTGCCACCACCAAGGCCAAGTGACCCGGATTATTAACCCGGGGAGGGTGATCTTCCCTGCTCCACACAATAGGCTGTTCTGACCACCTCAAATAACGTGGAATCACCGGCTCAACGGCATTGACATCCCTCTTATGAAGCTTCTGGTCCCTCTTGCATAAACTAGTGGTAAATACATGGTACTGCCCACTATTCAACTCTTTTGGGTTGCTCTGATACCCGGACTGTTGCTGCAGTTGCTGCTGATTACTTTGGCCGGGTTGCTGATTATAACCACCCTGGTTACCCGGATGGCCCTGACCGTGAAAACCGCCTCCGCCTGAACCGGCGCCCGGGCCATGAAAACCGCCTCCGCCTGAACCGCCACCAGGTCCGTGGATAGCATCAAACATGTTGGAACTTTTAAATGCCTTCATGATCATACAGTCCTTCCACAGATGGGTAGCTGGCTTCTCCCGGGTGCCGTGTCTTGGACAAGGTTCATTCAGTAGTTGCTTGAGGGTGGGACCTAACCCACCTGACCGAGGAGGTGGCCTACCCTTGCGCTATTGGTTGTTGCCCTGTGTATTGGTGTTAGCCACAAACTCATCAGCCTTACGTTTATTACCTCCTTGATTCGCCGGGTTATGCTGGTGACCCTTGCCGTTACCGTTCTTCTTTCCCTTCCCTGTTTTTTCTTCATCAGACACGGGATCCTTGGTACTGTCAGAATCAGCATATTTGACCAGGGCCGCCATCAACTGGCCCATGTCATTACAGTCACGCTTGAGCCGCCCCAGCTTCTGTTTCAGAGGTTCAAAATGGCAATTTTTCTCCAACATTAAGACCGCCGAGCCGGCATCCATCTTATCAGATGAATGTATTATCTCCTTGACCCGACGCACCCAATGGGTCGTGGACTCACCTTCCTCTTGCTTACAATTAGTCAGGTCCATGATTGACATAGGTTGTTTACATGTGTCCTTGAAGTTCTGAATGAACCGGGCCTTTAACTCCGCCCATGAGCCGATGGAATTGGGTGGCAATCCTTTCAACCAAGTGCGAGCCGTTCCATCCAACATCATAGTGAAATACTTAGCCATTGCTGCATCGCTGACCTCCAACAGCTCCATCGCCATCTCATAACTTTCAATCCATGCCCCAGGCTGCAAGTCGGTCGTGTAATTAGGTACCTTACGAGGCCCCTTAAAGTATTTTGGCAAGCGCTCATTACGTATAGCCGGCACCAGGCAAGGGACACCTCCTGTTCTTGTCGCTACTCCTGCCTCAACAGAGGTTGCCGGATAAACCAGAAAAGCCTGATGAGCCGCCTGCTCAGCTGCCAGTTGAGCCGCCCGCTCAGCCTCTTGACGGGTTCTCTCCTGATCCGCCAAGTTAAGGGCTCCACCTTGCGCCGGCTCATGCCTACGTGGTTGGCTACAGCGTTGAGCGTTGCTCGACATAGCGGTTGAGTCCATATGCCTGCTATAGCTCGGGCTCCGGCTTGGGCGAGGAGTTGAATGGATTCTGTCTCGACTGTAAGAGTACGCATCCTGCTGCGCCAGAGCCGTCTGAAGAAGTTCTCTCACCCTTCGTGTTTCAACTGCTGTCAGAGAGTCACCTTCCATCGGGAGAGCCGCCAAACGAGCCGACGCGGCAATGAGATTCTCCAAAGGGTCAGAAAAGTGACCTGGTGGTATTGGTGTGTAATGAGGCGGAGCGGTATTCGTACGAGGTGGTTCCATGGCCCGTGGTTGAACCGGCGCCCCAGCCCCGGGTGTCGTGATCCGGTTTGCCTCCGGCGGGTTACTTGGACCAGCCCCACGTGTGTGGAAAAGGTTCCTAGGATCGTACGTCAGAGGCAGACGTGACTGAGTTTTCTGGTGCCTTCTCCTCATGACCTCGTTTGACGCATTCAGATCCACCGAGTGCTGGAAAGTCTCCGGTTGAAGCTGCTGAGCATGAGCATCCAAAGCTACCCGCTCTGCAGCTATCCTGGCCTCTTCTGCTGCTAAATTTTCCTTGGCCTATGCCATCTCTTCGCGTAGCCATGCCACCTCCGCGTCATGCTGAGCCTTATCCGCCGGCTCCACCACCGCAGTCAACAGAGCCGTCAACTTATCCATGAGGTCCATTAGCATCTGAGTCGGGGGGCGCGCGGGGTCTCCTGACCCGGCCGCTGCCAACCCGGTGGTTATTGCTGCTGCAGCCATGGAGTTCTGCCCGGGTTGAGTGCCAGCCATGAAGCCTCCGGTTCGATTCGGCGGCTCAAAGGGGTTCGGAATACTGCTACCATCGGAACTGCCCCCAAGTATGCCATCTTGCAGCTGATACAAAGAATATGTCTCGCATGTTGATGACGTAGCGTCAGAATAGATGGCCGTCTCACCGCCATCCACTGATCCTTCAGAGAATTCACCTCCATGGATGCAACCCACGAAGGCATGCCTCATGGCAGGTTGAGCCCGGGCGGGTCTCGCGCGCTGAGCCGTCTCGATGAGGTTGGCGTAGACGTCCGGCTCAGAGTCTGACTCGCCGATCCAGCCGATGAAGACATGGATTCCACCGAAGGTGACTCGGTACTCGTACTCAATTGAGCCGGCCTCGGGGCCCCAGCCTTCGTCGTTGATGTAGAGCTTGCCGCGATGACTCTTGGTCATCCGGCCCACAACGTATCCCTTGAGCCCATCGAAGTTGTCCTTCAAGAACGCAAATCCACCTTGAGCTGGCCCCACGGTGGGCGCCAACTATCATGGAATTGTCACGGCAGATGTCCTAGCAAAAGGACTTAGTCATAGGGCCATCGCAACTAGGAAGCTTAAAGGGGTTAATCGGGACAAAGGACACAAGAGGTTTATACTAGTTCGTCCCCTTATGATGAAGGTAAAAGCCTACGTCTAGTTGTGTTGGAATTGCTAGGGTTTCGATGACCAAGGAGCTAATCCGCTAGCTTGGCTATCGATCTCTTGTTTCTTGTCCTCAGCCGCCGTCGGGTCGTCCCCTTACATACATGGGTTGACACCTGGCGGCCTACAGAGTCCCGGCCGGCTCATAAAACATGTCCGGCTGGGTGACTTCTTTTATATGCCTTTCTTTACAAGTCTTTCTCCACATATGTCGGTTCACAATATTGGGCCTTAAGCCGCCTCTGGACTTAGGCTTTCTACAAGTCTTAATAAACTATCACCTTGAATATTTACTGGGCTTCTTCTCGTAACCTGCCTTTAGGGTTGACCCAGCCCCTCCTGGGCGGGTCATACCTCGTAGCTATATCCCCAACAGTAAGACTCAATGCCCGACCACTGCAGAAGATAGAGAGAAAATGAAGTGTTCCCTATGCTTCGGCCATAGGCTCTATCATGTATGCAATGTTGTGTACCAGACCTGATGTGTGCCTTGTGATACGTCTCCAACGTATCTATAATTTTTGATTGTTCCATGCTACTATATTATCAACCATGGATGTTTTATATGCATTTATATGCTATTTTATATGATTTTTGGGACTAACCTATTAACCTAGAGCCCAGTGCCAGTTTCTATTTTTTCCTTGTTTTAGAGTATCGCAGAAAAGGAAAATCAAACGGAGTCCAATTGACCTGAAACTTCACGGAACTTATTTTTGGAAGGAAAGTAACCCGGGAGACTTGGAGTCCATGTAAGGGAAGCAACGAGGAAGCCACGAGGCAGGGGGGCGCGCCCACCCCCTGGGCGTGTCCTCCACCCTCGTGGGCTCCTCGTGGCTCCCCTGACATACTTCTTCCTCCTATATATACCCATATACCCTAAAAAGATCAGGGAACACAATAGATCGGGAGTTCCACCGCCAGAAGCCTCCATAGCCACCGAAAACCAATCTAGACCCGTTCCGGCACCCTGCCGGAGGGGGCAATCCCTCTCTGGTGGCCATCTTCATCATCCCGGCACTCTCCATGACGAGGAGGGAGTAGTTCTCCCTCAGGGCTGAGGGTATGTACCAGTAGCTATGTGTTTGATCTCTCTCTCTCTCTCTCTCTCTCTCTCTCTCTCTCTCTCGTGTTCTTGATTTGGCATGATCTTGATGTATCGCGAGCTTTGCTATTATAGTTGGATCTTATGTTTCTTCTCCCCCTCTACTCTCTTGTAATGAATTGAGTTTCCCCTTTGAAGTTATCTTATTGGATTGAGTCTTTAAAGATTTGAGAACACTTGATGTATGTCTTGCCGTGTGTATCTGTGGTGACAATGGGATATCACGTGATTCACTTGATGTATGTTTTGGTGATAAACTTGCGGGTTCCGCCCATGAACCTATGCATAGGGGTTGGCACACGTTTTCGTCGTGATTCTCCGGTAAAAATTTTGGGGCACTCTTTGAGGTCCTATGTGTTGGTTGAATAGATGAATCTGAGATTGTGTGATGCATATCGTATAATCATACCCACAGATACTTGAGGTGACATTGGAGTATCTAGGTGACATTAGGGTTTTGGTTGATTTGTGTCTTAAAGTGTTATTCTAGTACGAACTCTAGGGCTGTTTGTGACACTTATAGGAATAGCCCAACGGATTGATTGGAAAGAATAACTTTGAGGTGGTTTCGTACCCTACCATAATCTCTTCGTTTGTTCTCCGCTATTAGTGACTTTGGAGTAACTCTTTGTTGCATGTTGAGGGATAGTTATATGATCCAATTATGTTATTATTGTTGAGAGGACTTGCACTAGTGAAAGTATGAACCCTAGGCCTTGTTTGCTAGCATTGCAATACCATTTACGCTCACTTTTATCATTAGTTACCTTGTTGTTTTTATATTTTCAGATTACAAAAACCTTTATCTACCATACATATACCACTTGTATCACCGTCTCTTCGCTGAACTAGTGCACCTATACAATCTACGATTGTATTGGGTGTGTTGGAGACACAAGAGACTCTTTGTTATTTGGTTGTAGGGTTGCTTGAGAGAGACCATCTTCATCCTACGCCTCCTACGGATTGATAAACCTTAGGTCATCCACTTGAAGAAATTTGCTACTGTCCTACAAACCTCTGCTCTTGGAGGCCCAACAACGTCTACAAGAAGAAGGTTGTGTAGTAGACATCAAGCTCTTTTCTGGCGCCATTGCCGGGGAGGTGAGTGCTTGAAGGTATATCTTTAGATCTTGCAATCGAATCTTTTTGTTTCTTGTTTTAGCACTAGTTTAGTTTATAAAAGAAAACTACAAAAAAAATATGGAATTGAGTTTGCCTCATACGCTTCATCTTTTTAATATCTTTCGTGAGTATGATGGAAAAGAAAATTGTGCCAAAGTGTTAGACGAAGAATGCATTAAAATGTTTGGCACTAAATCTTTGAACGATGAGCATGATTGCAATGTTGTTAGTATGAACTCCTTGAATATCCATAGTACTAATGATGATTGCACTAGTTATGATGAAAATGTCTCCTATAAACATGTCAATTTGTGTGGAGTACATTGGATTTGCTAGTACACACCAAATAGGGAAGATAGATATTGCAAGAGGCATAAGCATTTAGAAACTAAATGGTTGCAAGAAAGGCTAGATGTTTGTGCTGTAAATTTAAATGTTCTTAGACATACTGGTGAACTTTGCAATGAACATGATCATTTCAGTAGCCAATGCAAATTGTTTCATGATCGTATCATGTCCAAAAATTATGATGACTTGATTTCCCTTGCACATCATAATGAACTTAGTTTGCTCTTGGGTTATGAAGAAATGAAACGTATAACTAAGGATATTCCAAAATTTGCCCTTGATAGAGTTCTTCATTTTGATCTAGAGAAAATTTATATGTATTGCATTGAAAATCCCTATATTGCCAATTACATAAAGAAAAGAAAACAAATAGAAGATGAAGAGAATACTAATGAAAGGGAAGAGACTTCCCAATATCCTCCTATTATTTCTTATGATGAATCAGGTAACGAGGAGGAGCCTTCTATTCAACCAATTTCATTAATAAGGAGCTCCAAAAAGAGGATTGAACCCACACATGATGTGGTGAAGAAGAAGAAAAGAAAAAGGAAGAGAGGTAAAAAGGTATCCCTCCCAAATAATGTTGCTCCTATTATTGTTGTGCCTCATGAAAATGAAGATGATGCACTTGATGATGGTCTCGTTATGCCTATTGCTTGTTGTGATGATTATGATTGGGATATAATGACACTCCTTATAATCTTAAAAATCTTTTTGGCACTTGCTTGGAAGAATATGATAATTGCTATACTATTGGTGCTATCCACACTATTAATGATGAGAGTGATTATGCTTATGATATAAAAAGGCCCAAGATTGGGGATGCTATGTTTGATGAAGATGACGTTTTTGAGAATATATTTGCTGAAATTAATGTTTGTCCCAAGCTTGGGGATGCTATGTTTAATGAAGATGATATTTTTAGTCTCCCAAGTTTTGATATGCAAATTTATAATAATGATAGTATGCATCCTACCTATGATGATTATTGTGATGATACTTATGCTATAAAAAGTTGTGATTATATCTATAAAACTTGTCGTGATTATGATTACCCCTTTTCTGAACATTACTCTTTTAATGCAATTTATAGTATTCGAGTCTCTTATGATACTCCCACTATTCCGAATGAGAAGAATTTTGCTTATGTGGAGAGTAATAACATTTCTATGCAAGTAGATCATGAAAATAATGCTCTAGGTGATGGTTATATTGTTGAATTCATTCATGATGCTACTGAAAATTATTATGAGGGAGGAATATATACTTTTAGGAATTGCAATAATATCAAGTCTCCTATCTATGTGCTTAAAATTTTGAAGTTATGCTTGTTTTACCTTCCTATGCAAGTTGATTCTTGTTTCCATAAGTTTTTTTGCTCACAAAATCCCTATGCATAGGAAGTGGGTTAGAATTAAATGTGCTAGTCATATTCTTCATGGTGCTCTCTTTATGTTTCAATTCTTATCTTTTATGTGAGCATCATTGAAAGCATCATGCCTAGCTAGAGGCGTTAAACGATAGCGCTTGTTGGGAGGCAGCCCAATTTTATTTTTGTTCCTTGCTTTTTGTTCCTGTTTAGTAATAAATTAATCATATATCCTCTGTTATGATTGAGTTTTTATGTTTTAATTAGTGTTTTTGCCAAGTAGAACCGTTGGGAAGACTTGGGGAAAGTCTTGTTGATCTTGCTGTAAAAAACAGAAACTTTAGCGCTCACGATAATTGCTGCCATTTTTTATTGGATAGTGATATTTAGTTAATTCTCTTTGAAGATTATTAATAGATAAATTTCTCTCGTCCAGAAATTTATTTGAGAATATTATGAGTTCCATATGTATACGTTTGATTCAGATTACTACAGACTGTTCTATTTTTTGACAGATTCTGTTTTTCGTGTGTTGTTTGCTTATTTTGATGAATCTATGGCTAGTAAAAGAGTTTATAAACCATAGAGAAGTTGGAATACAGTATGTTTAACACCAATATAAATAAAGAATGATTTCATTACAGTAACTTGAAGTGGTCTGTTGTTTTCTTTCGCTAACGGAGCTTACGAGTTTTCTGTTAAGTTTTGTGTTGTGAAGTTTTCAAGTTTTGGGTAAAGATTCGATGGACTATGGAATAAGGAGTGGCAAGAGCCTAAGCTTGGGGATGCCTTCCGGGGCATCCCCTCTTTCGTCTTCATTCATCGGTAACTTTACTTGGAGCTATATTTTTATTTACCACATGATATGTGTTTTGCTTGGAGAGTCATTTTATTTTATTTTATTTTATTTTGCTTGCTGTTTGAATAAAATATCAAGATCTGAAATTCTTAAATATTAGAGAGTCTTCAATAGTTGCATAATTATTCAACTACTCATTGATCTTCACTTATATCTTTCGGAGTAGTTTGTTGTTTGCTCTAGTACTTCACTTATATCTTTTAGAGCATGGTGGTAGTTTTATTTTGAAGAAATAATTGATCTCTCATGCTTCACTTATATTATTTTGAGAGTCTTTAGAACATCATGGTAGTTTGCTTTGGTTATTAAACTAGTCCTAATATGATGGGCATCCAAGAGGGATATAATAAAAACTTTCATATAAGTGCATTGAATACTAAGAGAAGTTTGATGCTTGATGATTGTTTTGAGATATGGAGGTAATAATATCAAAGTCGTGCTAGTTGAGTAGTTGTGAATTTGAGAAATGTTCTGTTGAAGTTTGCAAGTCCCGTAGCATGCACGTATGGTAAATGTTATGCAACAAATTTAAACATGAGGTGTTATTTGATTGTCTTCCTTATGAGTGGCAGTCGGGGACGAGCGATGGTCTTTTCCTACCAATCTATCCCCCTAGGAGCATGCGCGTAGTGCTTGGTTTTTGATGACTTATAGATTTTTGCAATAAGTATGTGAGTTCTTTATGACTAATGTTGAGTCCATGGATTATACACACTCTCACCCTTCCATCATTGCTAGCCTCTTCGGTATCGTGCATTGCCCTTTCTCACATTGAGAGTTGGTGCAAACTTCGCTGGTGCATCCAAACCCCGTGATATGATACGCTCTTTCACACTAAACCTCCTTATATCTTCCTTAAAACAGCCACCATACCTACCTATTATGGCATTTCCATAGCCATTCCGAGATATATTGCCATGCAACTTTCCACCATTCCGTTTATTATGACACGCATCATCATTGTCATATTGCTTTGCATGATCATGTAGTTGACATCGTATTTGTGGCAAAGCCACCGTTCATAATTTTTCATACATGTCACTCTTGATTCATCGCAATCCCGGTACACCGCCGGAGGCATTCATATAGAGTCATACTTTGTTCTAGTATCGAGTTGTAATCATTGAGTTGTAAATAAATAGAAGTGTGATGATCATCATTTTCTAGAGCATTGTCCCAAGTGAGGAATAATAAAAGAGAAATGCCATAAAAAAAGAGACAAGGCCCCCCAAAAAGAGAAAGGCCATAAAAAAGAGAAGGCCCAAAAAAATGAGAGAAAAAGAGAGAAGGGACAATGCTACTATCCTTTGCCACACTTGTGCTTCAAAGTAGCACCATAATCCTCATGATAGAGAGTCTCTTGTTTTGTCACTTTCATATACTAGTGGGAATTTTTCATTATAGAACTTGGCTTGTATATTCCAACAATGGGCCTCCTCAAGTGCCCTAGGTCTTCGTGAGCAAGCAAGTTGGATGCACATCCACTTAGTTTCTTTTGTTGAGCTTTCATACATTTATAGCTCTAGTGCATCCGTTGCATGGCAATCCCTACTCCTTGCATTAACATCAATCAATGGGCATCTCCATAGCCCATCGATTAGCCTCGTTGATGTGAGACTTTCTCCTTTTTTTCTCCACATAACCCCCATCATCATACTCTATTCCACCCATAGTGCTATATCCATGGCTCGCGCTCATGTATTGCGTGAAAGTTTATAGGTTTGAGATTACTAAAGTATGAAACAATTTCTTGGCTTGTCATCGGGGTTGTGCATGATGAGGGCATTCTTGTGTGATGAAAATGGAGCATGACTAAACTATATGATTTTGTAGGGATTAACTTTCTTTGGCCATGTTATTTTGAGAGGACATAATTGCTTAGTTAGTATGCTTGAAGTATTATTATTTTTATGTCAATATTAAACTTTTGTCTTGAATCTTATGGATCTTAATATTCTTGCTACAATAAAGAGAAACACATGATGAATATGTTAGGTAGCATTCCACATCAAAAATTCTGTTTTTATCATTTACCTACTTGAGGACGAGCAGGAATTAAGCTTGGGGATGCTGATACGTCTCCAACGTATCTATAATAATTTATTGTTCCATGCTATTATATTATCAACGTTGGATGTTTTATATGCATTTATATGCTATTTTATATGATTTTTGGGACTAACCTATTAACCTAGAGCCCAGTGCTAGTTTCTGTTTTTTCATTGTTTTAGAGTATCGCAGAAAAGGAAAATCAAACGGAGTCCAATTGACCTAAAACTTCACGAAACTTATTTTTGGAAGGAAAGCAACCCGGGAGACTTGAAGTCCACGTAAGGGAAGCAACGAGGAAGCCACGAGGCAGGGGGCGCACCCACCCCCCTGGGTGCGCCCTCCACCCTCGTGGGCCCCTCGTGGCTCCCCTGACGTACTTCTTCCTCCTATATATACCCATATACCCTAAAACGATCGGGGAACACAATAGACCGGGAGTTCCGCCTCCAGAAGCCTCTGTAGCCACCGAAAACCAATCTAGACCCGTTCCGGCACCCTGTCGGAGGGGGCAATCCCTCTACGGTGGCCATCTTCATCATCCCGGTGCTCTCCATGACGAGGAGGGAGTAGTTCTCCCTCGGGGCTGAGGGTATGTACCAGTAGCTATGTGTTTGATCTCTCTCTCTCGTGTTCTTGATTTTGCACGATCTTGATGTATCGCGAGCTTTGCTATTATAGTTGGATCTTATGTTTCTTCTCCCCCTCTACTCTCTTGTAATGGATTGTTCCCCTTTGAAGTTATCTTATCGGACTAAGTCTTTAAAGATTTGAGAACACTTGATGTATGTCTTGCCGTGCGTATCTGTGGTGACAATGGGATATCACGTGATTCACTTGATGTATGTTTTGGTGATCAACTTGCGGGTTCCGCCCATGAACCTATGCATAGGGGTTGGCACATGTTTTCGTCGTGATTCTCCGGTAGAAACTTTGGGGCACTCTTTGAGGTTCTATGTGTTGGTTGAATAGATGAATCTGAGATTGTGTGATGCATATCGTATAATCATACCCATGGATACTTGAGGTGACATTGGAGTATCTAGGTGACATTAGGGTTTTGGTTGATTTGTGTCTTAAGGTGTTATTCTAGTACGAACTCTAGGGCTGTTTGTGACACTTATAGGAATAGCCCAACGGATTGATTGGAAAGAATAACTTTGAGGTGGTTTCGTACCCTACCATAATCTCTTCGTTTGTTCTCCGCTATTAGCGACTTTGGAGTAACTCTTTGTTGCATGTTGAGGGATAGTTATATGATCCAATTATGTTATTATTGTTGAGAGGACTTGCACTAGTGAAAGTATGAACCCTAGGCCTTGTTTGCTAGCATTGCAATACCGTTTACGCTCACTTTTATCATTAGTTAACTTGCTATTTTTATGTTTTCAGATTACAAAAACCTTTATCTACCATCCATATACCACTTGTATCACTGTCTCTTCACCGAACTAGTGCACCTATACAATCTACCATTGTATTGGGTGTGTTGGGGACACAAGAGACTCTTTGTTATTTGGTTGCAGGGTTGCTTGAGAGAGACCATCTTCATCCTACGCCTCCTATGGATTGATAAACCTTAGGTCATCCACTTGAGGGAAATTTGCTACTGTCCTACAAACCTCTGCACTTGGAGGCCCAACAACATCTACAAGAAGAAGGTTGTGTAGTAGACATCACCTTGCTATTAGTCTAGCAGGGAGGTACCAAAGTAATCCAGGAGTGGATCACCGGACAGGGTCAAGAACATCCTGAAGTACTTGAAAAGGACCAAGCATATTTTTCTCATTTATGGAGGTGACAAAGAGCTCATCATAAATGGTTACGTTGATGCAAGCTTTGACACTGATCAGGATGATTCTAAATCGCAAACCAAATACGTGTTTATAGTGAACGGTGGTGCTGTCAGTTGGAGCAGTTCTAAACAAAGCGTCGTGGCGGGATCTACATGTGATGCGGAGTACATTGCTGCTTCGGAAGCAGCAAATGAAGGAGTCTGGATGAAGGATTTCATATCTGATGTAGGTGTCATACCTAGTGCATCGGTGCTACCTCTTGAGCACTGCGTTGGTTTTCCCCAAAGAGGAAGGGATGATGCAGCAAAGTAGCGTAAGTATTTCCCTCAGTTTTTGAGAACCAAGGTATCAATCCAGTAGGAGGCTACACGCGAGTCCCTCGTACCTGCACAAAACAAATAAATCCTCGCAACCAACGCGAATAGGGGTTGTCAATCCCTACACGGCCACTTACGAGAGTGAGATCTGATAGATATGATAAGATAATATTTTTGGTATTTTTGTGATAAATATGCAAAGTAAAATAAAGGCAAAGTAAAAAAGCAAAGGAAATAACTAAGTAGTAGGAGATTAATATGATGAAGATAGACACGGGGGCCATAGGTTTCGCTAGTGGCTTCTCTCGAGAGCATAAGTATTCTACGGTGGGTGAACAAATTACTGTTGAGCAATTGACAGAATTGAGCATAATTATGAGAATATCTAGGTATGATCATGTATATAGGCATCACGTCCGAGACAAGTAGACCGACTCCTGCCTGCATCTACTACTATTACTCCACTCATCGACCGCTATCCAGCATGCATCTAGAGTATTAAGTTAAAAACAGAGTAACGCCTTAAGCAAGATGACATGATGTAGAGGGATAAACTCATGCAATATGATGAAAACCCCATATTGTTATCCTCGATGGCAACAATACAATACGTGCCTTGCTGCCCCTACTGTCACTGGGAAAGGACACCGTAAGATTGAACCCAAAGCTAAGCACTTCTCCCATTGCAAGAAAGATCAATCTAGTAGGCCAAACCAAACTGATAATTCGAAGAGACTTGCAAAGATAACCAATCATACACAAAAGAATTCAGAGAAGATTCAATATTGTTCATAGATAGACTTGATCATAAACCCACAATTCATCGATCTCAACAAACACACCGCAAAAAGAAGATTACATCGAATAGTTCTCCACAAGAGAGGGGGAGAACATTGTATTGAGATCCAAAAAGAGAGAAGAAGCCATCTAGCTACTATCTATGGACCCGTAGGTCCGAGGTAAACTACTCACACTTCATCGGAGGAGCTATGGTGTTGATGTAGAAGCCCTCCGTGATCGATGCCCCCTCCGGCGGAGCTCCGGAACAGGCCCCAAGATGGGATCTCGTGGATACAAAAAGTTACGGCGGTGGAATTAGGGTTTTGGCTCCGTATCTGATCGTTTGGGGGTACGTAGGTATATATAGGAGGAAGGAGTACGTCGGTGGAGCAACAGGGGGCCCACGAGGGTGGAGGGCGCGCCTGGGGGGGGTAGGCGCGCCCCCTACCTTGGCCTCCTATTTTGTGTCTTGACTTAGGGTCCAAGTCTCCTGAGTCTTGTTTGTTGAGAAAATCATGTTCCCGAAGGTTTCATTCCGTTTGGACTCCGTTTGGTATTCCTTTTCTTCGAAACCCTAAAACAGGCAAAAAACAGCAATTCTAGGCTGGGCCTCCGGTTAATAGGTTAGTCCCAAAAATAATATAAAAGTGGATAATAAAGCCCAATAATGTCCAAAACATTAGATAATATAGCATGGAGCAATCAAAAATTATTGATACGTTGGAGACGTATCAAGCATCCCCAAGCTTAATTACTGCTCGTCCTCGAGTAGGTAAATGATAAAAACAGATTTTTTTGATGCGGAGTGCTACTTGGCATAATTTTAATGTAATTCTTCTTAATTGTGGTATGAATATTCAGATCCGAAAGATTCAAGATAAAAGTTTAATATTGACATAAAAATAATAATACTTCAAGCATACTAACATAGCAATCATGTCTTCTTAAAATAGCATGGCCAAAGAAAGTTATCCCTACAAAATCATATAGTCTGGCTATGATCCATCTTCACCACACAAAATATTTAAATCATGCACAACCCCTATGACAAGCCAAGAAATTGTTTCATACTTTTGGTGTTTTCAAACTTTTTCAATCTTCACGCAATACATGAGCGTGAGCCATGGAAATAGCACTATAGGTGGAACAGAATGGTGGTTGTGGAGAAGACAAAAAGGGAGAAGATAGTCTCACATCAACTAGGCATATCAATGGGCTATGAAGATCCATCAATAGATATCAATGTGAGTGAGTAGGGATTGCCATGCAACAGATGCACTAGAGCTATAAGTATATGAAAGCTCAACAAAAGAAACTAAGTGGGTGTGCATCCAACTTGCTTGCTCATGAAGACCTAGCACATTTTGAGGAAGCCCATCATTGGAATATACAAGCCAAGTTCTATAATGAAAAATTCCCACTAGTATATGAAAGTGATAACATAGGAGACTCTCTATCATGAATATCATGGTGCTACTTTGAAGCACAAGTGTGGTAAAAGGATAGTAACATTGTCCCTTCTCTCTTTTTCTCTCATTTTTCTGTTTTTTATTTGGGTCTTTTCTCTTTTTTTCGTCCGGAGTCTCATCCCGACTTGTGGGGGAATCAAAGTCTCCATCATCCTTTCCTCACTGGGACAATGCTCTAATAATGATGATCATCACACTTTTATTTTTCTTACAACTCAACAATTACAACTCGATACTTAGAACAAAATATGACTCTATATGAAAGCCTCCGACAGTGTACCGGGATATGCAATGAATCAAGAGTGACACGTATGAAAGAATTATGAATGGTGGCTTGGCCAGAAATACGATGTCAACTACATGATCATGCTAAGCAATATGACAATGATGAAGTGTGTCATAATAAACGGAACGGTGGAAAGTTGCATGGAAATATATCTCGGAATGGCTATGGAAATCCCATAATAGGTAGGTATGGTGGCTGTTTTGAGGAAGTTATATGGTGGGTGTATGATACCGGCGAAAGGTGCGCGGTATTAGAGACGCTAGCAAAGGTGGAAGGGTGAGAAAAGTGTGTATAATCCATGGACTCAACATTAGTCATAAAGAACTCATATACTTATTGCAAAAATCTACAAGTTATCAAAGCAAAGTATTACGTGCATGCTCCTAGGGGGATAGATTGGTAGGAAAAGACCATCGCTCATCCCCGACCGCCACTCATAAGGAAGACAATCAAAAAATAAATCATGCTCTGACTTCATCACATAACGGTTCACCATACGTGCATGCTACGGGAATCACAAACTTTAACACAAGTATTTCTCAAATTCACAACTACTCAACTAGCACAACTTTAATATCACCATCTTCATATCTCAAAACAATTATCAAGCATCGAACTTCTCATAGTATTCAACACACTCATAAGAAAGTTTTTACTATTCTTGAATACCAAGCATATTGGGATTATTTAAGTAAATTACCATGCTATTTAAGACTCTCAAAATAATCTAAGTGAAGCATGAGAGATAAATTGTTTCTATAAAACAAATCCACCACCTTTCTCTAAAAAGATATAAGTGAAGTACTAGAGCAAAACTATATAACTCAAAAGATATAAGCGAAGCACATAGAGTATTCTAACAAATTCCAAATCATGTATGTCTCTCTCAAAAGGTGTGTACAGCAAGGATGATTGTGGTAAACTAAAAAGCAAAGACACAAATCATACAATATGCTCCAAGCAAAACACATATCATGTGGTGAATAAAAATATAGCTCCAAGTAAAGTTACCGATAGAAGTAGACGAAAGAGGGGATGCCTTCCAGGGCATCCCCAAGCTTTGGCTTTTAGGTGTCCTTAGATTATCTTGGGGGTTCCATGGGCATACCCAAGCTTAGGCTCTTGCCACTCCTTGTTCCATAATCCATCAAATCTTTACCCAAAACTTGAAAACTTCAGAACACAAAACTTAAAGTAGAAAATCTCGTGAGCTCCGTTAGCGAAAGAAAACAAAAGAACACTTCAAGGTGCTGTAATGAACTCATTATTTATTTATATTGGTGTTATACCTACTGTATTCCAACTTCTCTATGGTTTATAAACTATTTTACTAGCCATAGATTCATCAAAATAAGCAAACAACACACGAAAAACAGAATCTGTCAAAAACAGAACAGTCTGTAGTAATCTGTAACTAGCACAAGATCTGGAACCCCAAAAATTCTAAAATAAATTTCTGGACGTGAGGAATTTATCTATTAATCATCTGAAAAAATAATTAACTAAATAGCACTTTACAAATAAAGATGGCAGCAGTTCTCCTGAGCGCTAAAGTTTCTGTTTTTTACAGCAAGTGTAACAAGACTTTCCCCAAGTCTTCCCAACGGTTCTACTTGGCACAAACACTAATTAAACACAAAAAACACAACCAAAACAGAGGCCAGATAAATTATTTATTACTAAACAGGAGCAAAAATCAAGGAATAAAAATAAAATTGGGTTGCCTCCCAACAAGCGCTATCGTTTAACGCCCCTAGCTAGGCATAATAAGCAAGGATAGATCTAGGTATTGCCATCTTTGGTAGGAAATTCTTCAATGAGACATCTACCATCTTTAGGAATTTCTTTATTTTTATTGATTATCAAACTTTTAGGCACAAAATAAAAAAATTCATTTGTAACAAATGGTTCCTTGATGATAGCAAAAAGATTGAGATGAATACTTATAGATTTGAGATCCGCCATTTCCTTACTAGAGGATTCACCCTTATTTTTAGGAACATACATAAGCTTGGCAATTTTAGTGGGAGGACCTGGAGTATTCTTTACAGAAGAAAAAGCGGTTCCCAAGTTGGTAATAATATCCTCAAGTTTGTCAATCCTTGTGGAATCGTGATTTAATTTCTCATTAACTACGAGTTCCTTCTCTTTAATATTTTTCAAAGTGACTCCTACTTTAGATCCATATTGAGAGATTCAATTGTGGATCTTTTTATCCAAATTTTCAATTAACTCTACGGTAGCAACCTTATTTTCAATAATTTCGAGCCTTTGCATTACATGCTCCAAAGTTAATATAGTTCCGTTAACCAAAAGAGGGGGTGAGCCAAACAAATCTATCATAGCATTATAAGAATCAAAAATATGGCTACCCAAGAAGTTCCCTCCGGTAATAGTATCAAGGATATATCTGTGCCAGGGAGTTATGCCTACATAAAAATTGCGAAGAAGAATGGAAGTAGATTGCTTCCTGGTAGATCTATTTTGAGCATTGCAAATTCTATACCAAGCATCTTTTAGATTTTCTCCCTCCCTTTGCTTAAAATTTAGAACTTCACTCTCGGGAGACAACAGAGAAGATATGGGACTAGCCATAACGACAAGCAAGCAAACTAACACACAAGCAAATGAAAAGCAAGCGGGCAAAAAGAGGCAATTAGAGAAAGAGAGGGGGGATAGAGAGAGAGGGCGAATAAAACAACAAGCGTGAAGTGGGGGAGAGGAAAACGAGAGGCAAATGGCAAATAATGTAATGCGGGAGATAAGGGCATGTGATGGGTACTTGGTATATTGACTTTTGCGTAGACCTCCCCGGCAACAGCGCCAGAAATCCTTCTTGCTACCTCTTAAGCACTGCGTTGGTTTTCCCCGAAGTGGAAGGGATGATGCAGCAAAGTAGCGTAAGTATTTCCCTCAGTTTTTGAGAACCAAGGTATCAATCCAGTAGGAGGCTACAAGCGAGTCCCTCGTACCTGCACAAAACAAATAAATCCTTGCAACCAACGCGAATAGGGGTTGTCAATCCCTACACGGCCACTTACGAGAGTGAGATCTGATAAATATGATAAGATAATATTTTTGGTATTTTTGTGATAAAGATGCAAAGTAAAATAAAGGCAAAGTAAAAAATCAAAGGAAATAACTAAGTAGTAGGAGATTAATATGATGAAGATAGACCCGGGGGCCATAGGTTTCACTAGTGGCTTCTCTCGAGAGCATAAGTATTCTACGGTGGGTGAACAAATTACTGTTGAGCAATTGACAGAATTGAGCATAATTATGAGAATATCTAGGTATGATCATGTATATAGGCATCACGTCCGAGACAAGTAGACCGACTCCTGCCTGCATCTACTACTATTACTCCACTCATCGACCGCTATCCAGCATGCATCTAGAGTATTAAGTTAAAAATAGAGTAACGCCTTAAGCAAGATGACATGATGTAGAGGGATAAACTCATGCAATACGATGAAAACCCCATCTTGTTATCCTCGATGGCAAAAATACAATACGTGCCTTGCTGCCCCTACTGCCACTGGGAAAGGACACCGCAAGATTGAACCCAAAGCTAAGCACTTCTCCCATTGCAAGAAAGATCAATCTAGTAGGCCAAACCAAACTGATAATTCGAAGAGACTTGCAAAGATAACCAATCATACATAAAATAATTCAGAGAAGATTCAAATATTGTTCATAGATATACTTGATCATAAACCCACAATTCATCGATCTCAACAAACACACCGCAAAAAGAAGATTACATCGAATAGTTCTCCACAAGAGAGGGGGAGAACATTGTATTGAGATCCAAAAAGAGAGAAGAAGCCATCTAGCTACTAACTATGGACCCATAGGTCTGAGGTAAACTACTCACACTTCATCCGAGGAGCTATGGTGTTGATGTAGAAGCCCTCCGTGATCGATGCCCCCTCCGGCGGAGCTCCGGAATAGGCCCCAAGATGGGATCTCGTGGATACAGAAAGTTACGGTGGTAGAATTAGGGTTTTGGCCCCGTATCTGATCGTTTGGGGGTACATAGGTATATATAGGAGGAAGGAGTACGTCGGTGGAGCAACAGGGGGCCCACGAGGGTGGAGGGCGCGCCTGGGGGGGGGGGGGGTAGGCGCGCCCCCCTACCTCGTGGCCTCCTCTTTTGTGTCTTGACGTAGGGTCCAAGTGTCCTGAGTCTTGTTTGTTGAGAAATTCACGTTCCCGAAGGTTTCATTCCGTTTGGACTCCGTTTGGTATTCCTTTTCTTCGAAACCCTAAAACAGGCAAAAAACAGCAATTCTGGGTTGGGCCTCGGGTTAATAGGTTAGTCCCAAAAATAATATAAAAGTGGATAATAAAGCCCAATCATGTCCAAAACAATAGATAATATAGCATGGAGCAATCAAAAATTATAGATACGTTGGAGACGTATCAATCTGGTCCAATGAAAATCTTTTGTGACAATACTGGTGCAATTGCCTTGGCAAAGGAATCCAGATTTCACAAGAGAACCAAGCACATCAAGAGACGCTTCAACTCCATCCGGGATCAAGTCCAGGTGGGAGACATAGAGATTTGCAATATGCATACGGATTTGAATGTTGCAGACCCGTTGGCTCTTCCACGGGCAAAACATGATCAGCACCAAGGCTCCATGGGTGTTAAAATCATTACTATGTAATCTAGATTATTGACTCTAGTGCAAGTGGGAGACTGAAGGAAATATGCCCTAGAGGTAATAATAAAGTTATTATTTATTTCTTCATTTCATGATAAATGTTTATTATTCATGCTAGAATTGTATTAACCAGAAACATAATACATGTGTGAATATATAGACAAACATAGTGTCACTAGTATGCCTCTACTTGACTAGCTCATTGATCAAAGATGGTTAAGTTTCCAAACCATAGACATGAGTTGTTATTTGATAAATGGGATCACATCACTAGGAGAATGATGTGATTGACTTGACCCATTCCGTTAGCTTAGCACTTGATCGTTTTTGTTTACTACTATTGCTTTCTTCATGACTTATGCATGTTCTTATGACTATAAGATTATGCAACTCCCGAATACCGGAGGAACACTTTGTATGCTACCAAACGTCACAATGTAACTGGGTGATTATAAAGGTGCTCTACAGGTGTCTCCGATGGTACTTGTTGAGTTGGCATAGATCAAGATTAGGATTTGTCACTCTGATTGTCGGAGAGGTATCTGTGAGGCCTCTCGGTAATGCACATCACTATAAGCCTTGCAAGCAATGCAACTAATGAGTTAGTTGCGGGATAGTGCATTACGAAATGAGTAAAGAGACTTGCCGGTAATGATATTGAACTAGGTATTGGGATACCGACGATCGAATCTCGGGCAAGTAACATACCGATGACAAAGAGAACAACGTATAGTGTTATGCGGTTTGACCGATAAAGATCTTCGTAGAATATGTAGGAACCATCAATGCAAACAGTCTAAGAGGCCTATTGTTATTCTAAAATTAGATTTTCCAAGGCTTTTGATACTGTTAATCATGAGGTTATTTTGTTGATGCTCAAACACAAAGGTTTTGATGATAAATGGATTGGATGGATCAAAGAGATCCTTTCTACAGGGTCTTCTTCTGTGTTGCTAAATGGCATCCCTCGCAAGCAGTTCAAATGCAAATGTGGGGTCAGACAAGGGGATCCTCTATCACCTCTTCTATTTGTAATTGCAGCTGACCTCTTACAGTCTGTGATTAATCAAATGCTGACACAGGGTGTCTTATCACTCCCAATCCCCACTCATGACCAGGAGTTTCCCATTATATAGTATGCTGATGATACTGTTATCTTTCTGTCATCTAGAGATGAGGAACTGGTGGCTCTAAAGAACATGCTGCTCACCTTTCAACAATCTACTGGTCTCAAGGTCAATTTTGCAAAGTCCTCAATGATCCCACTCAACATTGATGAAGGTGAAGCAATTCGGTTAGCTGCCCTGTTTGCCTGCAGGATTGGCCAACTCCCTTTTACATATCTAGGGCTGCCCCTTGGAACCACTAGACCCAAGATTGTTGATCTCATGCCTTTAGTGGATACTTTGGAGAGATGTTTGACTGCTAGCTCATGCATGCTCAATCAAGGATCACGCTTACAGCTCCTAACTTCGGTCCTGACCTCCATGCCAATCTACTTTCTTTGTAGCTTGAAAATCCCTCATGGTATTATCAAGCAGTTGGCCAGAATCTTCAGACAATGCCTCTGGAGGGGGAGTTCTAATACTCCAAAGCAATCTTTGGCTGCTTGGGATCTAGTTTGTCGGCCAAAAGATAAAGGAGGTCTTGGAGTGATCAACTTAAACATCCAAAACAAAGGGCTACTACTCAAGCATTTGCATAAGTTCTATAATAAGGTTGACATACCATGGGTGTCCCTCATCTGGAACAGTTATTATGCTGATGGTGTCCCACATGCTACAACCCCAGTGGGGTCCTTTTGGTGGAGAGATATCCTCAAGCTCCATGATGCGTACACACCTATTGCCTCAGTGCACATAAACATGGGTGACTCTGCTCTGTTCTGGACTGATGCTTGGCATATTGGTGGATCTTCTAGACCTTTATGTTGGAGACTGCCAAGGTTATTCTCCTTTGTTAACAATGACAAGGTTTTAGTGCATGAATTCCTCATATCACAGGATATCTTTTCAATGTTTTTCTTGCCATTGTCTCATGAGGCTGCTCAGGAGTTGCAGGTGCTAGAGGATTGGATAATGGCTTTGGACATGAAAACTAACATACCGGATGTCTGGGTCTGGCTGGGCAAATCTGGTGCATTCTCAGCCAAGAGTTTCTACACCTTAATGCACTCACATTTGCCTACAATTCAACTGTGTAATGGTTGTGGAAAAGCAGATGCACATTGAAGATCAAAGTCTTTGGCTGGTTACTTTTCTTTGACAGGCTTAACACCAAGGACCTCCTGATCCGCAGGCACTAGAGATCCCCTTTGGATGATAATCTTTGTGTTATCTGTCAGGAATTCTCATATGAGGATAGGCTGCATTTGTTCTTCAACTGCAATTTCAGTCGGAGGGTTTGGAACTATCTTTCTATCGATTGGTCAAGAGGGCCGGAAATGTTGCAATGTATCCAACATGCTAGATCAAGTTTAGGACATACTTTCTTCTTTGAAGTTATGTTGACAGCTGCCTGGAACATTTGGATCCTCGGGAATGGAAGAACATTTAAAGGGGAGAGAGCTACTTTTGCTGCTTGGAGGTCTAACTTTGTACATGATCTCACACTTATATCTCATAGGCTTAAGGAGGATAGTAGCATCAAGCTTAAAGCTTGGATAAACTCTTTAGTCTAATTAGTCCAGGTAGGTTGATGTACTCTAGTTCTTTAGTTTTCTAGTCTAGTTTCTTAGCTCTTGTATATATTCCTTATGTACTTTTGTACAGTTATTTCTTTTTAATAAAGGGCTGTGGGGCTTTGCCTCACAGTAAATATCCAAAAAAAATATGAGCATCCAGGTTCCGCTATTGGTTATTGACTGAAGACATGTCTCGGTCATGTCTACATAGTTCTCGAACCCCTAGAGTCCGCACGCTTAAAGTTCTATGACGATCGGTTTTATGAGTTTATATGTTTTGATGTACCGAAGGTAGTTCGGAGTCCCGGATATGATCACGGACATGATGAGGACTCTTGAAATGGTCGAGACATGAAGATTGATATATTGGAAGCCTACATTTGGACATCGGAAGAGTTCCGGGTAAAAGCGGGATTTTATCGGAGTACCAGAGGGGTTACCGGAACCCCCCGGGGGCTAATGGGCCTTGTTGGGCCATAAGGGAAAGAGAGAGGGGCCGGCCTAGGGCAGGCAGCGCGCCCCATCCCCTTTGGTCCGAATTGGACTAGGAGAGGGGGGCCCTTTCCTTTTCTCTCCCTTCCTTTCCCCCTCCTAGTAGGAGTAGGAAAGAGGGGAATCCTACTCCTACTAGGAGGAGGATTCCTCCTCTTGGCGCACCAACAAGGGCCGGCCGGCCTCCCCCTTGCTCCTTTATATACAAGGGCAGGGGGGCACCTCTAGACACACAAGTTGATCACAAAGATCTCTCCCAGGCGTGTGCGGTGCCCCCTCCACCATAATCCACCTCGGTCATACTGTAGCGGTGCTTAGGCGAAGCCCTGCCATGGTAGCTTCATCAACATCATCACCACGTCGTCGTGCTGACGAAAATCTTCCCCGAGCTCTATTGGATCGTGAGTTTGCGGGACGTCACCGAGCTGAACGCGGAGGTGTCATACGTTCGGTACAGAGGATCGGTCGATCGTGAAGACGTATGACTACATCAATCGCGTTATCATAGCACTTCCGCTTAACGGTCTACGAGGGTACATGGACGACACTCTCCCCTCTTGTTGCTATGCATCACCATGATCCTGCGTGTGCGTAGGAATATCTTTTGAAATTAGTACGTTCCCCAACAAGGAATCCTACTAGGATTGGTAATCCTAGTAGGACTCCCTCTCCTTGGGCGCACCCCTAGGGCCGGCCGACCTCCCCTCCTTCCTTTATATACGGGGGCAGGGGCACCCTAGAACACACAAGTTGATCTTTTAGCCATGTGTGGTGCCCCCCTCCACACTTACACACCTCGGTCATATCATTGTAGTGCTTAGGCGAAGTCCTGCGTCGGTAACTTCATCATCACCATCACCACGCCATCGTGCTTACGGAACTCTCCCTCGGCATGAACTGGATCAAGAGTTCGAGGGACGTCATCGAGTTGAACGTGTGCTGATTGCGGAGGTGCCGTGTGTTCGGTACTTGGATCGGTTGGATAGCGAAGACGTTCAACTACATCAACCGCGTTACTAAATGCTTCCGCTTTCGGTCTACGAGGGTACGTAGACACATTCTCCCCGCTCATTGCTATGAATCTCCTAGATGGGTCTTGCGTGATCGTAGGTGATTTTTTTTTTGAAATACTGTGTTCCCCAACAGTGGTATCCGAGCTAGGTGTATGCGTAGATGTTATATGCATGAGTAGAACACAATGAGTTGTGGGCAATGATAGTCATACTGCTTACCAGCATGTCTTATTTTCATTCGGCGGTACTGTTGGATGAAGTAGCCCAGACCGACATTACATGACCGCGTTCATGAGACTGGTTCTACCGACGTGCTTCGCACATAGGTGGCTAGTGGGTGTGTGTTTCTCCAACTTTAGTTGAATCGAGTTTGACTACGCCCGATCCTTGTTGAAGGTCAAAACAACACACTTGATGAAAAATCATTGTGGTTTTGATGTGTAGGTAAGAACGGTTCTTGCTAGAAGCTCGTAGCAGCCACGTAAAACTTGCAACAACAAAGTAGAGGACGTCTAACTTGTTTTTGCAGGGCTTGTTGTGATGTGATATGGTCAAGACGTGATGATATATAAATTGTTGTATGAGATGATCATGTTTTGTAACAGTTATCGGCAACTGGCAGGAGCCATATGGTTGTCACTTTATTGTGTAAAATGCAATCACCATATAATTGTTTTACTTTATCACTAAGTGGTAGCGATAGTCGTAGTAGCAATAGTTGGCAAGACGACAACGATGCTTCGATGGAGATCAAGGTGTCAAGCCGGTGACAATGGTGATCATGACAGTGCTTTGAAGATGGAGATCAAAGGCACAAGATGGTGATGGCCATATCATATCACTTACTTTGATTACATGTGATGTTTATCCTTTATGCATCTTATTTTGCTTAGTACGATGGTAGCATTATAAGATGATCTCTCACTAAATTTCAAGGAATAAGTGTTCTCCCTGAGTATGCACCATTGCTACAATTCATCGTGTCGAGACACCACGTGATGATCGGGTGTGATAAGCACTACGTTCACATACAACGGGTGCAAGCCAGTTTTGCACATGTAGAATACTCGGGTTAAACTTGATGAGCCTAGCATATGCAGATACTGCCTCAGAACACTGAGACCGAAAGGTCGAGCGTGGATCATATAGTAGATATGATCAACATAGTGATGTTCACCATTGAAAACTACTCCATCTCACGTGATGATCGGACATGGTTTACTTGATATGGATCACGTGATCATTTAGATGATTAGAGGGATGTCTATCTAAGTGGGAGTTCTTAAGTAATATGATTATTTGAACTTTAATTTATCATGAACTTAGTACCTGATAGTATTTTGCATGTCTATGTTGATGTAGATCAATGGCCCGTGCTACTGTTCCTTCGAATTTTAATGTGTTCCTAGAGAAAACTAAGTTGAAAGATGATGGTAGCAACTACACGGACTGGGTCCGTAACTTGACGATTATCCTCATTGCTGCACAGAAAAATTATGTCCTGAAAGCACCGCTAGGTGTACCACCCGCGCCAGCAACTCCAGACATTGTGAATGTCTGGCAGACGTGTGTTGATGACTACTCATTAGTTCAGTGTGCCATGCTTTACGGCTTAGAACCGGGACTTCAACGACGTTTTGAACGTCATGGAGCATATGAGATGTTCCAGGAGTTGAAGCAAATATTTCAAGCAAATGCCCGGATTGAGAGATATGAAGTCTCCAATAAGTTCTACAGCTGCAAGATGGAGTAGAATAGTTCTGTCAGTGAACATATACTCAGAATGTCTGGGTACCACAACCACTTGACTCAAGTGGGAGTTAATCTTCCTGACGATAGTGTCATTGACAGAGTTCTTCAATCACTGCCACCAAGCTACAAGAGCTTCATGATGAACTATAATATGCAAGGGATGGATAAGAAAATTCCTGAGCTCTTCGCAATGCTAAAGGCTGCGGAGGTAGAAATCAAGAAGGAGCATCAAGTGGTTATGGTCAACAAGACCACTAGTTTCAAGAAGAAGGGCAAAGGGAAGAAAGGGAACTTCAAGAAGAACGGCAAGCAAGTTGCTGCTCAAGTGAAGAAGCCCAATTCTGGACCTAAGCCTAAGACTGAGTGCTTCTACTGCAAAGGGACTGGTCACTAGAAGCGGAACTGTCCCAAGTATTTGGCGGATAAGAAGGATGGCAAAGTGAAAGGTATATTTGATATACATGTTATTTATGTGTACCTTACTAATGCTCGTAGTAGCGTCTGGGTATTTGATACTGGTTCTGTTGCTCATATTTGCAACTCGAAATAGGGGCTACGGATTAAATGAAGATTGGCTAAGGACGAGGTGACGATGCGCGTGGGAAATGGTTCCAAAGTCGATGTGATCGCCGTCGGCACGCTACCTCTACATCTACCTTCGGGATTAGTATTAGACCTGAATAATTGTTATTTGGTTCCAGCGTTAAGCATGAACACTATATCTGGATCTTGTTTGATGCGAGATGGTTATTCATTTAAATCAAAGAATAATGGTTGTTTTATTTATATGAGTAATATCTTTTATGGTCATGCACCCTTAATGAGTGGTCTATTTTTAATGAATCTCAATAGTAGTGATACACATATTCATACTATTAAAGCCAAAAGATATAAGTTTAATAATGATAGTGCAACTTATTTGTGGCACTGCCGTTTAGGTCATATTGGTGTAAATTGCATGAAGAAACTCCATGCTGATGGGCTTTTGGAATCACTTGATTATGAATCACTTTATGCTTGCGAACCATGCCTCATGGGCAAGATGACTAAAACTCCATTCTCCGGAACAATGGAGCGAGCAACAGACTTGTTGGAAATAATACATACTGATGTATGCGGTTCGATGATTGTTGAGGCTCGCGGCGGGTATCGTTATTTTTTGACCTTCACAGATGATTTGAGCAGACATGGGTACATCTACTTGATGAAACATAAGTCTGAAACATTTGAAAGGTTCAAAGAATTTCAGAGTGAAGTGGAAAATCATCATAACAAGTAAATAAAGTTTCTACAATCTGATTGTGGAGGTGAATATTTGAGTTATGAGTTTGGTCTTCATTTGAAACAATGTGGAATAGTTTCACAGCTTATGCCACCTCGAACATCACAGTGTAATGGTGTGTCCGAACGTCATAATCATACTTTATTAGATATGGTGTGATCTATGATGTCTCTTACTGATTTACCGCTATGGGGTTATGCTTTAGAGATGGCTGCATTCACATTAAATAGGGCACCATCTAAATCCGTTGAGATGACACCATATGAACTGTGGTTTGGCAAGAAACCCAAGTTGTCGTTTCTTAAAGTTTGGGGCTGCGATGCTTATGTGAAAAAGCTTCAACCTGATAAGCTCGAACCCAAATCGGAGAAATGTGTCTTCATAGGATACCCAAAAGGAGACCGTTGGGTACACCTTCGATCACAGATCTGAAGGCAAGATATTCCTTGCTAAGAATGGATCCTTTCTAGAGAAGAAGTTTCGCCCGAAAGAAGTGAGTGGGAGGAAAGTAGAACTTGATGAGGTAATTGTACCTGCTCCCTTATTGGAAAATAGTTCATCACAGAAATTAGTTCCAGTGATTCCTACACCAATTAGTAAGGAAGCTAATGATGATGATCATGAAACTTCTGATCAAGTTACTACCGAACCTAGTAGGTCAACCAGAGTAAGATCCGCACCAGAGTGGTACGGTAATCCTATTCCGGAGGTCATGTTACTTGACCATGACGAACCTACGAACTATGAGGAAGCGATGATGAGCCCAGATTCCACAAAATGGCTTGAGGCCATGAAATCTGAGATGGGATCCATGTATAAGAACAAAGTGTGGACTTTGGTTAACTTGCCCGATGATCGGCAAGCCATAGAGAATAAATGGATCTTCAAGAAGAAGACTGACGCTGACTGTCGGTGTCAAAACCGGCAGATCTCGGGTAGGGGGTCCCGAACTGTGCGTCTAGGCGGATGGTAACAGGAGGCAGGGGACACGATGTTTACCCAGGTCTGGGCCCTCTTGATGGAGGTAATACCCTATGTCCTGCTTGATTGTTCTTGATAATATGAGTAGTACAAGAGTTGATCTACCACGAGATCAGAGAGGCTAAACCCTAGAAGCTAGCCTATGGTATGATTGTTGTTCTTGGTCCTACGGACTAAACCCTCCAGTTTATATAGACACCGGAGGGGGCTAGGGTTACACAGAGTTGGTTACAAGGAAGGAGATATACATATCCGTACTGCCAAGCTTGCCTTCCACGCCAAGGAGAGTCCCATCCGGACACGAGACAAAGTCTTCAATCTTGTATCTTCATAGTCCAACAGTCCGGCCAAAGGATATAGTCCGGCTATCCGGATACCCCCTAATCCAGGACTCCCTCAGTAGCCCCTGAACCAGGCTTCAATGATGATGAGTCTGGTGCGCAGATTGTCTTCGGCATTGCAAGCGGGTTCCTCCGCTGAATACTTCATAGAAGATTATGAACACGAGGATCATGTGCAGCTCTGCAAAATGAGTTCCACATACCACCGTAGAGAGAATAATATTTCCACAAATCTAATCTACTGACGTACCCCGTAGTGTGACATCACACCATAGCCAGGTCTTTATTCGAATCGTTTTTCATAACCCATCTCAGCGTGTTTCGCGAGGCGGTTTCCTTGGCACGTCTTGTCAAAGCAGAGATCGTGTCCCCCTTATCACGGGATTCTCATCAATATGGACGTGGGTAACCCAACCGTGCCTATTGGTAGGACTCCTAGATCTTAGGCAAGTCCCAAACAGCCACGAGGAGGGCACTTGATATTCACCCTCTTTATAAAGGGGACAAGGCTTTTTCTTTTTTCCCTCTCGTGCTCAATCAAATCCTTCCCCCGCCTCGAGTTCTAACACCCAAAACTCAGGTCAGGTGCTTCGGTCCTTCAACTATGTCCGGATCCAACCTTCAAGGTCGGTGGATGCCTTCCTCCATCACGGAGGAGGACATCAAGAAGTTGAGAGAGGCCAGATATCTGACCGCCAAAATTTTGCATTGGCTGCCTGCCCGAGGGCAGGTCGTCTCTACTCCCGAACCCAACGAGAGCGTCGTGTTCATCTCCCACTTCCTCCGAGGATTAGGCCTCGCTCTAGATCCCTCTGTTAGGGGTCTTATGTTCTATTATGGGCTAGATTTTGATGATCTGGCCCTAGATTCCCTTCTTCACATGTCGTCATTTATTGTCGTATGTGAGGCCTTCCTCTGCATTACCCCTCACTTCGGCCTGTGGCTCAAGACCTTCGATGTGAAGCCGAAGATGATCGAGGGGCAACACGCAGTGTGCGGTGGCGCTTTAATAAGCAAAATTGCTGACGCTCCATGGCCTGAGGGTAGCTTTCCAAAGGTGTTCGGATTGTGGCAGCGGGAGTGGTTCTACATCACAGCTCCCCGAAGTGCCAAGTGGGTAGCTGCCCCCACCTTTCGCTCAGGCCCCCCACCACAACTGACGTCATGGATCAGCAGGGGGCTGAGCTGGGGTCCAACCAAGGACGTGCCAATACTGCAAAGTCGTATCAGAGATCTCTTTGAGAGAGATTTTAGTCTGGTTATGGTAGTGCAAGTTATGCTAGTTCGTCGAGTCCAGCCATGCAAACGCCGGTCCCTTCGCATGTGGGAATTCAACCCGGAAGGACCGCGAGCTATTCAACACTTCCTTGGCATGACGCCCGAGGAGATGTACAAATTGTTCTTCGGACCACAAATAATGTGTCCGGTCATCACTGAGGATGCAGGTCTGAGCTGCAATCGCCTGGATACCCAAGTAAGTAGCCCCGCATCTGAACACACTGTCCGTTTATTTATCGCAACGTCGCCCTAAAAACGTCGCTCTTTGACCAGGATTGGATAGCGAAGGCATAGTTGATCAGGTGTCTGGCCCCCCTCCCTGAGACATCACCAAATCCCGTGCTAATCCGGATGCTGGAGATCGCGCCTTATCAAGCGCCCTCAGGAGAAGATAAAGGGGGACAAGGAGGCTAGTGCCTTCCCGAAGGAGGTTAACCGGGGAGGAGGTACTGAAACTTCCTCTCCCCAGGGAAGGAAAAGGACCGCCTTTGAGGACCCGGAGACCATGATCTCCAAACGGGGGAAGAAATCTTCGCCGGAGGGTCCTGCCCTGGGGGATACCCCGACCGCACTATGCCCTCAAGGGGATCAGCCCTCCACCGAGCGGTAAGTAAAAGGGTACTTAATAATGAAAATAGCTCGCCTTACTTCTGAGGAAAATAACGGAAGCATTTATCTTGCAGTTTGGATCTTAGCCCTTCTCAGCAGAGCTCGTCTCCGGGGGATCTTCTTCCAGAGATGATGGAGAGCGAAACGCCTCCCCCTGCCATACCGCCTCATGAGGCGGGCGACCCCAAGGTGTCGTCGCAGAGGGTTTCTCCTGATCCGGCAAGGCCAGAAGGTAATCCTATGGCCACCCGAAGTCCTCAGTATCCTGCTCTTGAAGAGGGAAATCGAAAGAGTCCGGCACCGTCTGGTGTACGGTCGGACGTACTGAGGGATCTGCTAGAGCAAGCGGCTATCTCAGAAGAGCACCGCACGTTGATGGGTACGGTGATTGAAAGGATTTCGTCCGCCAAAAGCGGGTTGCATGAAGCCTTTATGAGTCTTGTCGGTGTCAAAACTGGCGGATCTCGGGTAGGGGGTCCCGAATTGTGCATCTAGGCCGGATGGTAACAGGAGGCAAGGGACACAAAGTTTTACCCAGGTTTCAGCCCTCTTGATGGAGGTAAAACCCTACGTCCTTCTTGATTAATATTGAAGATATGGGTGTTACAAGAGTAGATCTACCACGAGATCAGAGAGGCTAAACCCTAGAAGCTAGCCTACGGTTTGATTGTATGATGTGATTGTTGTCCTACGGACTAAAACCCTTCGATTTATATAAACACCGGAGAGGGTTAGGGTTACACAAGGTCGGTTACAAAGGAGGAGATATCCATATACGTACTGCCTAGCTTGCCTTCCACGCCAAGTAGAGTCCCATCCGGACACGAGACGAAGTCTTCAATCTTGTATCTTCATAGTCTAACAGTCCGGGCAATGGAGATAGTCCGGCTGTCCGGAGACCCCCTAATCCAGGACTCCCTCAATAGCCCCTGAACCAGGCTTCAATGACGATGAGTCCGGCACGCAGTTGTCTTCGGCATTGCAAGGCAGGTTCCTTCTCCGAATACATCACAGAAGAATTTGAATACGAGGATAGTGTCCGACCCTGCAAAATAAGTTCCACATTGCACCATAGAGAATAATGCTTTCACAGATCTAATCCGCTAGCTTGTTTTGGCAACATGACATTACGTCATGGCCCGGTGATTATTCGAACCGTTTCTTTTAACTAGCCCAGCACATAACGCGAGGCAGTTTTTCGACATGTCTTGTCAAAGCAGAGATCGTGTCCCCTTATTACGGGATTCTCATCAATACGAGTGTGGGTAACCCAACCACACCATCAATTGTGGCGCTTGGGGGTAAGCGAGTTTTACCAGGCAAGTGGGATGTTTAATTTTGTCCGCCCATATAAAGGGATAAGGCACCTTTCTATCCACGCCATCTTCCTCCTCTGCTCATCCGCTCCCGCACACTCGAGCTCTAGCGCCCAAGTCCTCACTTCCATCTCAACCCTCTCCAACCATGTCCGGAGCGGGAGGCAAGTGGATGGTCTCCTCCGTCATGGAGGGAGACATCAAGAAACTGAGGAGAGCCGGATACCTGCCCGACGACATCGCGCACCGGCTCCCAGATGAGGGAAAGCTCATCCCCACCCCCGAGCCCCATGAGAGGGTGGTATTCCTCACCCATTTCCTCCGCGGACCGGGATTCCCTCTCCATCCCTTCGTCCGGGGGCTCATGTTTTATTACGGCCTGGATTTCCACGATCTGGCCCCGAACTTCATCCTCAACATCTCGGTGTTTATCGTCATGTGCGAGGCCTTTCTCCGCGTCAAGCCCCACTTCGGCCTATGGTTGAAGACCTTTAACGTCAAGCCGAAGGTAGTGAGTGGCCGCCAGGCGGAGTGCGGAGGCGCCATGGTGGGCAAGATGCTCAACATCACATGGCTCAAGGGCACCTTCGTGGACACCATAAAAGGGTGGCAATCGGGGTGGTTCTATATCGCCGAGCCACGCGACCCCGCAAGGGTAGCGGCCCCCGAGTTCCGATCTGGCATCCCCATGCGGCTCACCTCCTGGAAAGAGAAGGGCCTGTCCTGGGGTAATTCAAAAGAGCTGACCGGACTCCAGTCATGTATTCAGAACATGGTGGATAAGAAGCTCAAGCTTGTCAACATAGTCCAGGTTATGCTCATCTGCCGGATACTCCCGTGCCAACAACGGGAGTTTACCTTGTGGGAGTTCAATCCGGCGCAGCACCGAACTCTGAATAGGCTCTTCGACACGACTCATGAAGATGCCTGGAGGCTGCTGTTCAAGGGCGCCGCGGTCCCTCCTCCCATTACTGAGGATCGCGGATTCAGCGCGAAGCGCCAAGCCAGTGCGGTAAGTTGTTTTACCTTTTACAGGATACTTGTTTTCTATATAGATTGATTCTATGCGGGATCTAAACTCCCGTGCCGTTAACAGGACTAGCAGAAGATGGCTGGACAAATTGACTGTCCGGCTCCCTTGCCCGAAGACCCTGCAGACGCCCTCCTGGCGAAGGTGTTGACTCCGGCCCATTATAAGGTGCCGGAGAAGACCCAGAAGGCCAAGGGAGCTCGAAAGAGTTCCCGACGCCAGGCGTCGTCGGACTCACCGTCCGATGAGTCTGCGGTGCACTCTTCCCCCGAAGACAAGGAAGAGGAAGAAGAGGCTCCCCCACCGACTGGGGGAGACAAGAAAAGGAAGGCCGTCCCAACTGGGGAGGCCGGAGGGTCCAAGAAGGGAAGGTCGCTCCTTCCGGACAGCTCCACCGCCGCCGACGAAAGTGAAGACGAGTGGTTGCCCAGGGGCAAGCCCCAGGGGAGATCGTAAGTGTTCGGAAACCAAAGTAACCCATAGGATTCCTTTGTCGCATTGCTTTCCCTAACGCCGAACTCCATTGTGCAGGCCGCCCCGAGCCAATATCGAGGTATCCTCGGACGGCTCCCTGGGCGCGTCGGACATGGATAGCGATCCAGTCCCGACCGCCACATCCCCTCATCCAGCCGACGACACCGAGGTACTATCTCAAGAGGCACCGGATCAAGGGGGGACAGTCCCGAAGGCGCCTCAAGGCGACCTTCCGGACTCCGAGAGCCGAGGGGATGGGCTCCCTGAGAGCTCCGAGTTCGGCCCTCAGCCGAACACCGCGTCGGACCCTCCAACGGCTCCAAGCTCGGGTAGGCGGCCCCCTTCTGAGGGGGCTGAGATGCCTGTGCCGGTGACCTCTGTCCATCTAGAGGCGTCGGACACTATGTTGGAAGCGCTTCCCAGCGCTTCCATTGAGGAGGAGCACCGCACTATCATGAGCGCGGTGATCCGGAAGGTTCAGTCCGCCAAGAGCGGATTGACTGAAGCCTGCACTAGCCTTCTAACAGGCCTTCGAGGTAAGTGTTTTAAAATGTAGTAGAAATATAACCGCATAGACAGTAGCCCCTGATGCTTTGTTCGGTGTTTGTGAAGAAAAGCCGAACAGAGGATCAAATAATATCGCAGGAGTCTAATATAAGTATGTCAATATGCATATTGAGGCTTTGCTTCTGGCATCCGCCGCACTAACTGCGGAGGTCGCCGTACTGAAGGAGGCCCTCGAGGGGTCCCAGAAAGAGCTTGGCCTTGCTAAGAGGCAGCTCGAGGAGAACAAGGGTAAGTAATACCCCATCTATAGATATATGTATATAAAAAAGGACGCGATTGCAAAATGACAGGATCATTGTATGTTTTGCCAGGGGCCACGACCGAGGTGGCGACCCTGAAGCAAGCGATGTCCCAGGCCGAAGAGAAGGCGGCCCAGGAGCGCGCCGAGCGAGAGAGGCACGAGGCTCAGGTGGGCGAGGTGCATCAAGAGCTCTAGGCTCTCGTGACGAAGCACGACGCATTGGAGCTTGACTTGAAGACGCGAGAGTCTGAGCTTGCCGCGGCCCGTGAGAGCGCGAAGAGTGCCAAGGCCGAGGCCCAGAAGGCCCTACAGGAGATCGACGCAATGAAGAAGATAGCAGCGGGTAAGGCTTTCTATATGCAAAGCGAGAATGTAAAGGTGAATTACCGATTACTTACCCGAATGCGGAGCTCTTCAGGAGCATTCGCAGATTTGCCCCGCAGTGTGTCCGATGCCGCACAATTCTACTGGGCCAGGGATGGGAGCTCGACGGAGAAGCTGTTCTGGTCTCAGTATGCTGAGGCCGAACGTCTAGTTCCATTGAGCAACCAGCTGAAGCAGATGGCCGAGCTAAATAAGGTGGTCGATCAGGCCATGAAGGGATTCATAGTCCGGTTGTGGCCTGGCGATGCCCTTCCGAACAGCTTCTTCGGCCTGGTGAGGTGGCTTGTGGATGCCTGCCCACGGCTGGAGGTCGTCAAGCGATCCTTCTGCATTGAAGGTGCACGCCGGGCCTTCGCCCGTGTGAAAACGCAGTGGGTCAAGCTAGACGCCGTGAAGCTTATCAAGGAGGGGCCGCCGGAGGGCAAGGAGCACCGCCACCCCAAGATGTACTACAAGGGTGTTCTGCGGGGCGCTCGTCTTATCGCGGATGAGTGTTCAAAAAATGTAATATTTGAATGAGACTTGCTCGTTTTTTATCCTGTGTAATGAAAACTTGTTTCATATGCGCTATGCAATGCTTGTGTGAATTTAAAATATTACCTTATGTTTGGCTGTTTATCCAATCTGAGAGATGGCTAGTCCTCGGCTTCTGCCCCCATACTACGAGTGCTGGGGTGTTCGGGATAAACCTGAGCACTCTTGTTCCCATGTTTGGGTCCTTCGAGGGAGGTGCTCAGCACAATGAACAAGGCAACCAGACTAATAATGCTTTATCACTCTCACTTAGCCATAGAATTCTATAATTTTAAATTTCGGCGAAGCCCCTGGTATTAGGAAGGCCGAATTCGGGGCGCGATACATGCCTGTAAGCCGGATGGAGCCGGCCCCTCGCCCTAAGCGGCATAAGTCTTTAGGGACTCGAAAAACCTCGCCGAACAGCGACCAATCTCTCGCCTTATCATGATAGTCAGTTTTAGCTTTCTCTACTCAGGTGCTTGGCCCGGCAGAACTAGGGCACAATCGCAGTAGTTCTCCTAGCGTTACCTTAGCCGATAGAGCGAAACGTAAGGTACCAAAACATAGGAGCCGGGCAAACCCAACATTTGACCAAAGACATGATTCGGAGCTGATGCATATAATGCTATAAGTTCGGGGTCCCGCACTTGTGAAAGTGTTCAGACTTTCCACACCATATTTTGGGTATGTAATCCCCTGGTGCATCGGCCGTACCAGAGTGTACGGTTGCAAGGCGTCGTTAATGAACACATAGATATATATAACAAAAACGCAATAATAGTCGTAATGTCACGCATTGTATATTAAAAAATTACATTAAAGCAGAGTGATATAGATAGTGTAATAAGCAAAAGAGTAGGACTATGTACCTTCCAAGGGCGAGCTGAGCAATTATATGAAATCTGTAATCCACCTGGGAATTCCGTAGTTGTCGGCCTCCTTGGTTGTTGTGTCATGTGTTCGGCAATAGAGCTGCCGGACAGTGTTTCCAGAGATTGAAGTCCTGAAAGATAAGAAAAATAACCAAACGGGAAGCCCCTGGTGCGGTTTAGGCCGCATTTTGAGGCGTGCCGTGGTTGTGCCCCCCCCTCCCCACCTATGCCCATGGTATTTTTAATGCGTAATTATGTACGCGCGGCACGAACAACGCCGTTGGGCTGGGATTGGGTGGCCGTCATATTGCTACGCAAGCTCAGATCGCGCCAGGCGGTTTGTTTGCCAATTGCCCTGAGCGCGCTTGAAGGTGTCCAGGCTTTGAAATGCCGAACTGGTAGATTGCCTTGAGAGGCTGCTTTGCACTTCTGCTGCAAGGGCCACAGTGTGCTCCTCTGTTTGGAGAGAGCGCTTTGTGTTTCCGTTGACTGTAATAACTCCGCGAGGTCCTGGCATCTTGAGCTTGAGGTATGCATAATGTGGCACCGCATTGAATCTAGCGAATGCGGTTCGTCCGAGCAGCGTGTGGTAACCACTGCGGAACGGGACTATATCGAAGATTAACTCTTCGCTTCGGAAGTTACCTGGGGATCCGAAGATCACTTCCAGTGTAATTGAGCCTATGCAGTGGGCCTCTATGCCTCGAATGACGCCTTTAAAGGTCGTCTTTGTGGGTTTGATCCTTGAGGGGTCTATACCCATTTTGCACACTGTGTCCTGATAAAGCAGGTTCAGGCTACTGCCACCGTCCATAAGGACTCGAGTGAGGTGAAATCCGTCGATGATTGGGTCTAGGACCAGTGCGGCGAATCCGCTATGACGGATACTAGTGGGGTGGTCCCTGCGATCGAAGGTGATCGGAGAGGAGTACCAAGGATTGAACTTTGGGGCGACAGGCTCCAACGCATATACGTCCCTGAGCGCACGCTTCCGCTCCCTCTTGGGGATGTGGGTTGCGTATATCATGTTCACCATCCGCACTTGCGGGGGAAACCTCTTCTGTCCTCCAGTGTGCGGCTGCCGGAGTTCTTCCTCGTCATCGCTATGCACCCTCTTGTCCTTGTTTTCGGCAATTAACTTGTCAGCCTGCTTGAACACCCAGCAATCCCTGTTGGTGTGATTGGCTGGCTTGTCTGGGGTGCCATGTATTTGACACGAGCGGTCGAGTATACGGTCCAAACTGGACGGGCCCGGAGTGCTTCTTTTGAATGGATTTTTCCGCTGACCGGGTTTAGAGCCTTTGAATCTGGCATTGACTGCCGTATCCTCAGTACTTTCGCCGTTAATGCGGCGCTTATGCTTGTTGCGACGTGACCTGCTGTTGCCGTCCTTGGTATCTGAGGTACCATGGTTCTTTGATATGTTGTTACTGCGAGCCAACCAGCTGTCTTCTCCCGCACAAAAGCGGGTCATGAGCGTCGTGAGGGCTGCCATAGATTTCGGCTTTCCCTGACCAAGGTGCCAGTCTAGCCACTCGTCTCTGATGTTGTGCTTGAAAGCCGCTAAGGCCTCCGCATCCGGACAGTCAACGATTTGATTTTTCTTTGTAAGGAACCGAGTCCAGAATTGCCTGGCCGACTCTTCTGGCTGCTGAATTATGTGGCTCAAGTCATCGGCATCTGGTGGTCGCACATAAGTGCCCTGAAAGTTGTCTAGGAATGCGGCTTCCAGATCTTCCCAATAGCTAATGGAGTCCGCTGGCAAGCTATTAAGCCAATGCCGCGCTGGTCCTTTGAGTTTTAGTGGGAGGTATTTGATGGCATGTAAGTCATCACCGCGGGCCATGTGAATGTGGAGGAGGAAGTCCTCAATCCATACTGCGGGATCTGTTGTGCCGTCGTATGATTCAATGTTTACAGGTTTGAAACCTTGTGGGAATTGATGTTCCATTACTTCGTCTGTGAAGCGTAAGGGGTGTGCGGCGCCTCTGTATTGGGCTATATCGCGACGTAGCTCGTATGAGTCATGCCCGCTGTGTTCGGCCCGGCTGGATTTGCTTTTACTGTATCCGGCGTGACGTTTACCGTCTCATAAAGTGGTGCGCCCTCGTGATCCGTAGATCGATCTTGAATGCTTTGCTTTGTCCTCCAATATGTCTCGCAGGTCTGGTGTATCTCCCCATGCCTTTTGATTTGGATGGCGTTGGGGTGGAGGCTGAGCTTTTGGCTGGAATGCCTCTCTATCGCGGCCACGAGGTGGCCGATCAGCCGTATCATACGCTTCTTGTCGGGTGGTAGGTGCGACATATGCCAACGGGTGGCTTATCATTGTGGGAGCCAGTAAGATGTCGCCGGTGCCTGGAAACGGGATGAGGCAAAGGCATGCACGCCGGCGGATCTTACCCAGCTTCGGGGCTCTCCGTGGAGATAACACCCCTACTGCTGCTCTGCGGGGTCTGCGCATGATCACTAGATAACCAAGTAGCTACACAATGCTCCTTGAGCTGTTTGGTGGGAGGAGGAAGAAGGGCACGGTTAGCTTGCTTCTTCTCCTTGTGTGGTGTCTAAAACTAGCTGGGGGTCAACCCTTTGCACGGGTGTCCCGGGGGGTTTATATAGGCCTACCCCCCGGGGGTACAATGGTAATCCGGCTGGGCGTGGGGCCCAGCCGTTTGTGTCTTCGCTCTCCGCCTTCTGCGTTGGCTGCTGGGTCCCGCCGGCTGCCGTCTCCCTGATCGACAGACAGGCCCCACTGTCCAGGGCCTTGTCGGTGGTTGGTTACTGTTGCTCAATCTTGGTGACGAGGGCTTCGCCGAGGTAAGCATGGCTACAGTGCTGCCGTCCGGCGGGTGGCCACTGTAGCCTCACCGCGTCTTGTCTCCTTAATGGGGTGTCTCCTTCGAGGGGGTGGCAAGCCGGCTGGAGAGAGCCGGCTCCGTCTCGGGCCGACTGGGGGAGGCCAGGCCGCCTTCAGGTGTCTCTCTGCCTGAAGGGGCCCACCGCCCATGGGCCGTACTGGTAACCTGTCGTGGATGACATCAGGGTCAGTGTGGCAACAGTGCCGCGCCGGACGGGTCATGGCCACCCGTACGGCGCACTGTGCCAGGCGCGCTCCGGGATTCGGGGGTGGCAGGCTTCACTGTAGCCACGCCCCGTCTCATCGCCGCTAGGTGGATGCAAACTTTGAGGGTACGGTCTCGACCGCTTTATGGGAGCCGGCTTCTTGGAGTCGGCCTCCTCGCGGCCGGCTTCTCGAAGTTGGCCCTCCCATGGCTTTCTTCATGAGGGCTAAAGTCGGGCCGCCTTCCAATAGCCGGCCTGGGAGACAGCCGGCCAGGGGAAGGCGGCCCTATGGCTTGGATTCTTGAGAGCCGGATCGGCTTGTAATTTTTTCAGAAGGGCCAGGGGAAGCCGGCTAGGCTACCCATGGCTATTTACTCCGACAGTAGTCCCCAAAGCTGATCGAGCTTCGAGGCAGACAAAGGGACGAGAAGCTTGGTCAGCTTCCTACCCTGAAGAGCCGGCTTTGCTGGTGTATGCCGATTTCAGAGAGCTCCGTTTCTCGTAGGCGGGAACGCGGGCCACATGGCGAGGAAATCCTGCCAACGCACGCACGCGACGAGACGCCGCCGCAGGCCCGGGCCTGCCACTCGCAGGCCTCGGTCCAAGCGCGGATCTTCTGCGGCCCACATGGGCCGCTCGCCTTCCCGCGGCGGTTTTATTCCGCCATCAAGGCACAGTAATCGCGGGACGTGGGGGAGTGGGTGCAGTTGATCCCCATGTTCCCCCACGCTGCGCCTCCTCGGCTCCACCGCGCGGTCCATAAGTAGGAGGAGGAGGGGGAGCGGCAGAGGCTCGCGCGCTCTCCCTCACTCCGCCCCCTTCTCGCCCTCCTTCTTCTTCTCTTCCCCGCAGCAGCTCTTTGCCGCGCAGTTCCGCCGCCGCGTCGTCTTGCTTCTCGCCGCGCTGCCCCATGGCACTATCAAGCTCGTGGGATGGCTCCAACGTCCATGAGGACCACGTCGCGTTCCTCCGCCAGACGCGATGCCTGCCCGGCGAGAACTTCGTTCGGGTTCGTCTAGCGCCGGAGAAGGAGATTTCGCCGGCACCGGAGGAAGGCGAGCGGGTGATCTTCCGCTCGCACTGCCTGCGCGGCTTCGGCCTTCCGGCGAGCGGGTTCCTCCGGGCCTTCCTCGAGTTCTACAACCTCCAGCCGCATCACCTCACGCCCAATGCGGTGATGCTGTTGTCGGCCTTCGTCACACTGTGCGAGGGCTTCCTTGGGGTCCTCCCCACGCTCGAGCTCTGGGTGGAATTCTTCCAGAGCAAACTCGGCACCTTCATCGTGGGCGTGCCCGCCCCCTGCAGAGCCTTCATCGCCATGAGGCGGGCGAGCGAGAACAATCCGTTCCCGTCCATCCCCCTGATCCAGTCGGTGAAGATCTGGCAGAAGTCGTACTTCTACGTGAAGAACGTCGCCCAGCAAGGAGACCACGTCAACCTGCCGGCTTACGTAGCCGGCCCGCCGGCTGGGAGGCAGCCCTCATGGAGTTTCCGGTCCAGGTCACTGTCTCAGGCCGGGAACGCTGCCGTCTCCCGGCTTCGGGTGATGATCCAGTCGGAAGGCCTGAGCGGGGCCGACTTGGTTGCTGCCTTCGTGGAGCGCCGGATACTTCCTCTCCAAAGCCGGCCCCACATGATGTGTCAGATGAGCGGCCGCTTCGACCTAAGCCGGCTGAGCACCAGGGAGATGCCTCATGCGGAGGTGTCGTACATGGTAAATTATATCTCCAATTGCAAGCTCACCGAGGACTGGCGATACGGCAAGGTTCCGTATTCTCGCGCCAACCCTCCGCCCGTGGTAAGATTTCCTCTCTTTCTTCTTTTTGTTGGTAGTCGTCTTTATGATGGCCGGCTTCTGATCGGTCGGTTCTTCTTAGCAGAACCCCCTTCTTCCGCCGACGACCGGGGTAGCAGGGATAGAACGCCAGTACGTCCCCGACCGCACGGTGGACGACGTCGACGACCCAGATTTGGGGGCGGCCTCCATGGAAGACGCCGTCGTGGGGGACAACGCCGAGCCCAGAGGCACAGGGCTTACCGCCAGCTTCGAGGACTGGCTGGATGATGCCAAAGCCGAAGTCGCCCCGCGTCGCCAGCCGGCGGCCGACCATCAGGGTGCGGGCTCGTCCACCGCGCCGGCTGCCAGCAGCGGCGCACAGAAGCGTCGGGCCGCGTCAATCCTCTTTGGCAGTCGGCCGAAGAAGTCCAAAGCCTCCACCGTGGCGACCAAACGAGATGAGGCGGCCGTGAAAGCGGCCCGCTTCCGCAAGGCGGTGAAGCAGCATCATGCGGTCTCAGCGTAAGTCGTCGATTGCCTGGTCGCATGCTTTTCATCGTTCTCTCCTGTTCGAACATTCTTCCTAACCTTTTCCCGCTCGCTGGACAGGGCGCCGCTTTCCCTTGAGCGGGGTCCGAGCGGCTCCGTAGTTGGGCCGACTAGAGGGTCTTCGGGCTCCCGCCGCGTGGACCCCTGCGCCGACCTCAGGGAGGCCACGGAGCGGAACGCCCATGAGGCGCGGGAGGAGCGTGAGGCGGCGGAAAAAGCGGCCGCCCAGGTGGCAAGGGAGCAGGCCGACGCGGCAGCCAAGGCCCAGGCGGAGGCGTTGACCGCAGAAACGGAGGCAGAGGGTTCACGTAACCAGCCTCCGCTGCTCGCCATTCCCCTCCGAGCCGTGGCCCCTAACACCCCATTGCCCCTGGCGAAGGAAATCGTCCAAGACCCGCCACTGATGGAGAGGAGGGAGGACCTCGTGGTCTTCGCGGGGAGAGCGCCGCCGACAGCGCCAACCGGAGCGGGCCAAGGCGGCCAATCGTCAGCGGCGCCAGAGGAGCCGGGCGGGAGTGAGCCGGAGGACGGAGCCGGCTTCGAGGTGCAGCCGGTGACGCGTCGGCGCGCAGGGGGAGGCGCCGCTCCGCCGGAGTCGCGCCGAGTTGCGGGCGCCGGCCAGTCGGCGGAGGCTCTAGAGGCGGCCAGCACCGCCATGTCCGAGTGGACTCCCAGTGGGGGGACTGGCGAGCTGAATGTGGCGGCTCAAGAGGTCCGGAGCCGGCTTCAAGCTCAGGCCGCCCTGCTGCAGCAGCACACCCAGGAGTTCCTGTCGACGCGGGCCGCCATCCGGGTGAGTCTTTCATTCTTGGCCGCTTTGGTCTCTTGATTTCTTTCGTGGGGGCGCGTCAGCGCACCCATTGGGTGTAGTCCCCGAGATTCGGGCCGACTGCTGAGCAGTCGGGTCGGATCTTTCTTGATGACTACCTTATTTTTGCTTCCTATCTGAACTTCCAGGAATATCATAATTCCCGTGCTGCCGCCTTCAACTCCCAGCTCAGGAGTTGGGTCGGAAGACCGGCGACCTGGCCAACAGCTGAAGTAAGTGCTTGATCTTGTCTGTCTCCTGTGGGGGCGCGTCAGTGCACCCACTGGGTGTAGTCCCCGAGATTCGGGCCGACTGCTGAGTAGTCGGGTCGGATCTTCCTTGACGACTTTTTCCTTATTGGGTTTTTTTTGTCTTTCGTGCTTTCAGGGGCCAACGCCGACTTGAGGAGGGAGCTCAGCGAAGCGCAGGCCGCCCTTCGTACCAAGGATGCTGAGTATGCTGCCTTGGTCCAGAAGCGTGACCGCCTGGCCAAGAAGCTGGCTGACCAAGAGGAGAGCCACAAGGCGGCCCTGTAGAAAGCGCAGGATAGCGAGGCCACCCTGAAGGCAGAGTTTGAGACCGAGGCGGCGAGCTGGGCTGAGACCCGGCGAGCGCTGGATGAAGGCTTCGGCCGCATCGAGGACTTGATCGATGGTAAACCGCCTTCCTCGCTCCTCTCCTGCCCCTTGCCACCTGGTTTTTGGCCTGACTTGTGCTTCTGCCTATTTTCTTGTGCAGACTACTTTCCCGGCTACTCCGCCTTCGCCGCCCAAACCATCGAGGCCCATCGCGAGGCGCGTCGTCAGGCGGGGGTCAACATCGCGCCGGACGCGAATCAGACGCTTGAGGAGCAGCTCTTGGCTGTCCAAGCGCGGCTGCAGGCGGCTCACCGGATGCTTCACCGGCTCCAACGTGCCGGGGCGCAGGTGTTGGCCGCCCTTTGGCCCGGCGAGACGATCCCCCGCACCCCAAGCCGGACTGCCGACTGGCTGGAGATCGCAGTCGGTCGCTTTGAAGCTTGGAAGGCGTCAGCGGCCCGTCTTGGAGCCGGGCGGGCGTTGAAGTTCGTTCAAGCTTGGTACCCAGGGCTGAACCTGGACCAGCTGCGCACTTGGCGGCTGGAGGCCGATGCGGAGCTGGAGGAGGTGCGGCCGGCTATCGCCCAGCGTGCTTCGACGATCGCCGAGTGCACCGACATCAGCGTTTTTGCACCTGAAATCAATGATGACGGCGTTGCCCAGCCGGAGGAGTGGTTCGGGCTGAACCCGGCGGTGGGCGAGGACTCGGCAGAGGAGATCGCCTCCAGCGACGAGGGCGAGGATAACGAAGAAGAGGACGGTGAAGACGTCGAGCCGGCTAGTGGAACAACCGGCCGGCCTCAGGCTGACCGTGCCTCCAGCAACGAGGCGCGTGGAAGAGCGCCCTCTGCGGGAGGCGGTGATCAAGCCGAGGTTCGCCAGCCGGCCACTCCTTCAGCCGGCACAACCGTCTCCGCCGACCATCCCGGCTCGTCGGTCGCTCCACCAGCTTGACCTACCGTCCTTATTTTTCCTGCTTGTTGCCTTTTGAACAATCTTTATTAAGCTTTCGCAGTTCCACCCATTGGGGGTGTATCCAAACTATGTTGAATGCTGGCCTCTTGGAGGTCTTTTATGTAAATATTATTATGTGCATGTTTGGTTTCCATTCGCGTATGCTTTTTATCCTTAGGCTTTTTCCTTTGCCGCCTTCCCTCTTTGGGGAGGCAAGTACTCGAGCTTTCTTGGATTGAAGTGAAGTGAATGGAAACCGGCCGACCGGCTACTTTGGTAGTCGGTCGGTGGTAGGCGGCAAACCGGCTTCCGTTATATTAGTCCGTTGGTCCCTGGCCATTTTTCGTGTGGGCATCCTTTCCTGCTTTTGACTCTTGCCAGCCGGACAGCCGGTTCTTCAAACTGTGACTTTGGCAAGAGCTAAGCTTGGGTGTCGGCACACTACTTGTCTGACCACGGGTAGGACTTCTAATATAACTCCAGTCGGCCAGTCCCCGGGCCGACTAGTCGAACCCGGTGCCGGACGGAACAAGTAAATGAAATGACAAGGTCATAAGCATGATACTTTTCATTCATAGATAAAAGATGGCAGTCCCCGAGCCCTCCTCGGGGGGCCTATCGTCTCGTATTTAGTACAAAAGTTAGCGTGATACATACTGCATTTCAACTGTAAAATCTTCGAAGGAGGTTGGTGTTCCATGGTCGTTCCGACTCCTTGCCGGAGTCGTCTCTCTTGCGTGCGTTGGGCTTCTGCGCGTCGATTAGGTAGTAGGAGTCGTTGCCTAGAGCTCTACTGATGACGAAGGGGCCCTCCCAAGGGGTCGAGAGCTTGTGCTGGCCGGCTGTTTGCTGGATCAGCCGGAGCACAAGATCGCCCTCTTGGAAAGATCTTGGCCTGACCTTCCGACTGTGGTAGCGGCGCAAACCCTGCTGGTAGATGGCAGACCGGCTGAGGGCTAACAGCCGGCCTTCTTCTAGCAGGTCGACGCCGTCTTCTCATCCTTCCTTGGCCTCCGCCTCCGTGTACAAGGTTACCCGGGGCGAGTCGAACTCGATGTCGGTTGGGATGATCGCCTCGGCACCGTACACGAGGAAGAAAGGAGTGAAGCCGGTTGACTTGTTTGGGGTAGTGCACAGACTCCAGAGGACAGCCGGCAGCTCATCGAGCCAACAGCCGACTGAACGCTCTAGTGGTACGACCAGTCGGGGCTTGATGCCGGAGAGGATGAGGCCGTTGGCTCGCTCGACCTGGCCGTTTGACTGCGGGTGGGCGACGGACGCTAAGTCCAGCCGGATACCTTGGGCTGCGCAGAAACGTGCCAAGGCTCCTTTGGCAAAATTCGTGCCATTGTCGGTGATGATGCTGTGTGGCACGCCGTACCGAGTTGTTATGTCTGTGATGAATGTCACAGCAGTCGGCCCATTCAGCTTCTTGATCGGCTTTGCCTCAATCCACTTGGTGAATTTGTCCACGGCGACGAGCAAATGCATCATGCCGCCGCGTGCCGTCTTGAATGGGCCCACCATGTCCAGTCCCCAAACGGCGAAGGGCCAGGTGAGGGGAATGGTCTTGAGTGCCGAAGCCGGCATGTGTTGCTTGGAGCTGAAGAGTTGGCACCCTTTGCAATATTTAACTAACTCCTTGGCGTCATCCAAAGCAGTCGGCCAAAAGAAACCATGGCGGAAGGCTTTGGCGACGAGTGATCTTGAGGCCGCATGGTGGCCGCATTCTCCTTGGTGGATGTCTCTGAGGATTGCAATGCCCTTCTCTTGCTCGACGCATCACTGGAGGACTCCAGTGACACTGCGCTTGACGAGTTCTCTGTTGACGATTGTGTATGCTCCGACTCGACGTTGGACTTGTCTTGCCTCTGTTTCGTCAGCCGGTAGATCTTGGTTTACTAGGAAGTTGAGGATGGACTGAGCCCATGACGGAGCCGCGACTTCTCCTACTGCCAATGTGGCTACTTCCACCAGGGTGGGCGGGCTGGGTGGTGAAATGCTGGAGTCGGCCGCCGGCTGTTGTGCTGGTGCAGTCCCCGGGCCGGCTACTGCAGTCCCCGAGCCGGGTGTGGCAGTCCCCGAGCCGGTTGCCGAAGTCCCCGGGCCGACTACTGAAGTCCCAGGGTCGCCTGCTTGGTTCTTCGAGCCAGACCCGGCCGCGTCGGGGTCAGGCGGTACGAAGATGGAATCGGACTCTGGAGATGGCTTGATGGACGGCTTGAGGAGGCGTTGTAGAGCGACGCCGGTTGGTATTGCTTGCCGAGTGGAGCCTATTCGAGCCAGAGCATCAGTTGGCTCGTTGTCGGCTCGCGGTACATGGAGGAATTCGCATCCTTCAAACTACCCGCTGATCTGCTGAACGAGGAAGCGGTAGCTTGCCATATTTGTGTCCTTGGCATCCCAGTCGCCGGATGATTGCTGGACCACCAAGCCCGAGTCGCCATAACATAGGATCCGGCGAATGCCGAGTTCTTTGGCAAGACGGAGCCCGTGTATGAGCGCCTCGTACTCGGCCACGTTGTTGGAGGCGGCAAAGTGAATTTGCAGCATGTATCTGAGCTTGTCGCCTTTGGGAGAGGTGAGGATGATGCCGGCTCCCAAGCCGGTACGCATCTTGGACCCATCGAAGTGCATGCACCAATGAGTGGAGTCGGGAGCCGGCGGTAGGTACTGGGTCTCGGCCCAGTCGACGAGGAAGTCGGCCAATGCTTGGGACTTGATGGCGGTGCAAGGCTGGTAGAAGATCGTGTAAGGGGCCAGCTCGATGGCCCATTTCGCCACCCAGTCGGATGCATCCCGGCTGCCTACGATCTCGGCCAGCGGGGCGGTGCATACCACCGTGATGGGATGCTCTTGGAAGTAGGGCTTCAGCTTCTTGGCGGCATGCTCGTCGGGGAACTCATCATGCACGGCTCCGACTGCGGGCCGAGCTGTCGGCGCCGGCGGAACCGGAGGCGGCGGGCCGGCAGGCGGAGGCGGCGTGAACCCTTCGCCTTTGGAGATTCGGGTGAGCCAATGGCACTTCCGGGTTGTGTAGTTGGACGGCTTCGCGCCGCTGTGGAACTTGCACGGGGCGTCGAGAGTTTGCTCGTAGGAGAAGGCCGGCTGCCAAGCCGCCCTGCCGCCCTTGGGTTTCTTGGGCGTCGGCCGGAATCCCCAGCCGGCGTCTTGGGCACCGGGTTGAGTACTTTTCCGGACGCGTCTACCCGGAGCTCGGTCTTCATTGAGGAGTCGGCGGTGGCGTACTTGTCCGCTATGTCCAGAAGCTCGTCGAGAGTAGTCGGCTCGTCGCGGAGAAGCTTGTGCTTGAGGAGGGTGCCTTCTCGGCACCCGGCTGTGAAGTATTCTATGGCTTGCACCTCGTGCACCCCTTCACAAGAGTTGCAGAGCTCGGCCCAACGCATGAGGTAGTCGCGAGTTGACTCGGCGGGGCCTTGTACACACAAGGAGAGCTGTCTGGGCTTGGGAGCCCGCTTGTAGGTGCTGGTGAAGTTGCGGACGAAGGCTTCTGTGAAGTCTAGCCAGCTGTTGATGCTGCGTGGTTTGAGGCTGTTGAGCCAGGTCCGCGCCATGCCTTGCAGCATGAGAGGCACGTACTTCACGGCAACGCGCTGGTTGCCGCTGGCTATGCTAACCGCTATGGAGTAGTCGATCAGCCAATCTTCCGGCTTCACGGAGCCGTTGTACTTGGGCGTGTCTCTTGGGAGCGAGAACCCTTTGGGGAAGGGCTCGTCGCGGATGCGGGGGGCCGAAGCAAGGCGGACCGACATCGTCTTCTTCTTCCAGCGCCAGGATCGCGCCAGGCGGTCGATCCGATGGTGGGCGTCGTTTTTGCCGACTCCTTCGCGGCGACCTAGTCGGCCGCTGAGAGTTGGATGCGCCACCGGCGGAGGGGTGGGATATCTCTCTCCACGGGGCCGAGGAGGAGGCGGGTTGCCCTACCACTCCACGGCCCGAGGGTGGCCTTCTGCGTCTCACTCGATGGAGATCCGGGTTTGGCTTCGGCTGGCAGCCGGCTCTTTCTCGCGCCGCGCGCGGTCTTTACCCGCAGTCGGCGTCCGGGACGTCGCGCCGTGATCTCGGCGCGTGGGAGGGCTTTCCGCGCGGGCGTCGGCTTCGTGCCGCTGCGCGGCTGCATCGATCAGCTGCTGGATGCGTCAGGTCATGTGGGGGAGTTCTTCGGCCCCCAGTCCATCTAGCTCGTCTACGGCCGCCTGGGCAGCGCGCAGGTTCTCGAGTGGAGTGGCGTAGACTGGGCGGTCAACTCCTAACGTGTCGGCAACGACAACGCCACGCTGTCTGACAACGCCGACCCGGCTGGGCCCGCCTGGGGGCGGCGTGCCAAAGGCGGCGCGGTCGGCCTCGCATTGGTGGGCCTCAGCGAGGCGTCTCATGGAAACCAATTTCCGGCCTTCCGCGAGGAGGGCGAGGCGGCGAGCCTCCAGTGCCTCAGCGTCGGCGTTGGCAGAAAGGGGGATGGACAAGTCGTGGACCGCCGCGTGTGGGGCGTCGGGGGCGCTCTCATCAGCAGCGCCGTCGTGGCCGATGACCATCACCTCGGTGGTGACAGCGTCGCAGCCATCGGCTCGAGGAAGCGGGTCGTTGTAGATCGTGACGTTGGTGGGGAAGGTGTTGAACGAGGCCGTGTCGGAGTCGACAGGCATCAGATCGGTGGAGCCAACTGACTCCAAGTCCACAGCAGGCTCGCCAGAGACATGGAGCCGGCCGAGGAGGTTGACGAGGTGGTCAGTGCCCGCGTCAGAGGCGAGCTCGTCAGAGATGAGGGTCTTGTCGAGGAGATCAGCGAGGCTGCTCGCTGCGCAGGCGTTGGTGACGCCTTGCAGCGCGTCGTGGCAAGCGCCATCGGGCGTGCCGGGCTGGCTACGCTCGCGGGGGAGGAAGAGGGTTCCCGTCCAGAACAGGTTTCCGGACGATGGTGCACCTGGCCCCACGATGGGCGCCAAATGTCGGGTGGTAGGTGCGACATATGCCAACGGGTGGCTTATCATTGTGCGAGCCAGTAAGACGTCGCCGGTGCCTGGAAACGGGATGAGGCGAAGGCATGCACGCCGGCGAATCTTACCCAGCATCGGGGCTCTCCATGGAGATAACACCCCTACTGCTGCTCTGCGGGGTCTCTGCATGATCACTAGATGGACAAGTAGCTACACAATGCTCCTTGAGCTGTTTGGTGGGAGGAGGAAGAAGGGCACGGCTAGCTTGCTTCTTCTCCATGTGTGGTGTCTAAAACTAGCTGGGGGTCAACCCTTTGCACGGGTGTCCTGGGGGGTTTATATAGGCCTACCCCCCGGGGGTACAATGGTAATCCGGCTGGGCGAGGGGCCAAGCCGTCTGTGTCTTCGCTCTCTGGCTTCTACGCCGGCTGCTGGGGCCCGCCGGCTGGTGGGTCCCGCCGGCTGCCGGTTCCCTGGTCGACAGACAGGCCCCACTGTCCAAGGCCTTGTCGGTGGCTGGTTACTGTTGCTCAATCTTGGTGACGAGGGCTTCGCAGAGGTAAGCATGGCTACAGTGCTGCCGTCCGGCGGGTGGCCACTGTAGCCTCACCGCGTCTTGTCACCTTAATGGGGCGTCTCCCTTCGAGGGGGTGGCAAGCCGGCTGGAGAGAGCTGGCTCCGTCTCGGGCCGACTGGGGGAGGCCAGGCCGCCTTCAGGTGTCTCTCTGCCTGAAGGGGCCCAACGCCCGTGGGCCGTACTGGTAACCCATCGTGGATGACATCAGGGTCAGTGTGGCAACAGTGCCGCGCCGGATGGGTCATGGCCACCCGTACGGCGCACTGTGCCAGGCGCGCTCCGGGATTCGGGGGTGGCAGGCTTCACTGTAGCCACGCCCCGTCTCATCGCCGCTAGGTGGATGCAAACTTTGAGGGTACGGTCTCGACCGCTTTATGGGAGCCGGCTTCTTGGAGTCGGCCTCCTCGCGGCCGGCTTCTGGAAGTCGGCCCTCCCATGGCTTTCTTCATGAGGGCTAAAGTCGGGCCGCCTTCCAATAGCCGGCCTGGGAGACAGCCGGCCAGGGGAAGGCGGCCCTATGTCTTGGATTCTTGAGAGCCGGATCGGCTCGTAATTTTTTCAGAAGGGCCAGGGGAAGCTGGCTAGGCTACCCATGGCTATTTACTCCAACACTTCTTCCTCCAGTCGGGGTAGTAACCTGCGCCTTGGGTAACTCTTGGAGGGACGGTCGAGTTTATATTCCTCGGCCGCGAGGACTTCAGTCCATTTGTCAGCTAGTAGGTCTTGATCAGCTTGAAGCTGCTGCTGCTTTTTCTTCAGGCTATTTGCCGTGGCCATAATCCTGCGCTTGAAGCGCTCTTGTTCGACGGGATCCTCTGGTATGGCGAATTCGTCGTCGCCGAGGCTTGCCTCGTATTCGAGTGGGCATGTAATTGTCATCCTCCTCCTCTCTGCCAGCCGCCCTCTCAGGAGAGCTGGCTCCTTCATCCTCCTGCTCTAAATCTTGCTGGAGGGGATTGTTGTTGTCTTTGGCGCTATCCGGAGTGTTATTATCTCATGTGCCGGTATCACCACTTTTGCTTTGGCAGGACTTAGATCGGCGCCGCTGACGTCGGCGCTTGGGTTGCTTCTTGGAGGGGTCATCCTCCGCTATCTCGTCGTTGTTGCCTTCATTGGGTGTAACCACCATGTATATGCCATACGACGAGGTGGCTTTCCAGTGCCCTATAGGTGCTGGTTCATGTTCGTCTCCTACATCGTCGTCCATACCGTCGATGTCTTCGGAGTCGAAGTCGAGCATGTCGGTTAAATCATCGACAGTGGCTACAAAGTGGGTGGTGGGTGGGCGTCGAATTTCTTCGTCGTCCGCATCCCAATCCTGTTGGCCATAATCCGGCCAGGGCTCTCCTGACAAAGAGAGAGACCTTAGTGAATTCAGGATGTCGCCGAAGGGCGAGTGCTGAAAGATATCCGCGGCGGTGAATTCCATGATCGGTGCCCAATCAGATTCGATTGGCAGGGGCGCGGATGGTTCGGGGTCTGGAAGAGAGTCCGGCACCTTGGAGTCACGGGTCGTGCGGAGGATTATGCTGGTGTTTGGCTCGATCGCCATCGAGACTGCAGCCCCTGAGGCGGTGTCTAGCCACCTGTCCTCGATTGGCACAGTTGGCTCTGAGCTAAGGGTCGGAGCTGATGCGGGCGCGGCCTCTGGGGTACCGTCTGGTGGCGGAGCTAAGTCATACCCATCGCGACAGTGCGGCACGCCCGGCTGTGGCTCGAATCTGTCGAAGATCAAGTCCCCATAGATGTTGGCCATATAATTCAAACTTCCAAATCTGACCTGATGGCCAGGGGCGTAGCTTTCAATCTGCTCCAGATGGCCAAGCGAATTAGCCCGCAGTGCAAACCCGCCGAATACGAAGATCTGTCCGGGGAGAAAAGTCTCACCCTGGACCGCATCGCTGCCGATGATAGTAGGAGCCATCAAGCCTAACGGCGACGACACAGAGGAACTCTCAATGAAAGCACCAATGTCGGTGTCAAAACCGGCGGATCTCGGGTAGGGGGTCCCGAACTGTGCGTCTAGGCCGGATGGTAACAGGAGGCAAGGGACACGAAGTTTTACCCAGGTTTGGGCCCTCTTGATGGAGGTAAAACCCTATGTCCTGCTTGATTAATATTGAAGATATGGGTGTTACAAGAGTAGATCTACCACGAGATCAGAGAGGCTAAACCCTAGAAGCTAGCCTACGGTATGATTGTATGATGTGATTGTTGTCCTACGGACTAAAACCCTTCGGTTTATATAGACACCAGAGAGGGTTAGGGTTACACAAGGTCGGTTACAAAGGAGTAGATATCCATATACGTATTGCCTAGCTTGCCTTTCACGCCAAGTAGAGTCCCATCCGGACACGAGACGAAGTCTTCAATCTTGTATCTTCATAGTCTAACAGTCCGGCCAATGGAGATAGTCCGGCTGTCCGGAGACCCCCTAATCCAGGACTCCCTCAAGTCTACTGACGGGTTTTGAGGTACGTGAAATGATGTACATTCTTGACAGTACCGCACATTTTTAAATGTGCCCTGTGTAGATAGTAGCCCCTGAGACTCTGGGTGCTGTCGAAGATGACAGTGCACGGAGGATCATAGTCCCAGGAATAATCGTGCCGCCTTAATATGCAGGTGGCGGAGGGTCCGGTGGCCAGCCGGACTGATGAGTTTGTCGAGCTAAAGCGGCAGCTTGACATGGCAGACGCCGACATCGTACTTGTCAACAAGCGGCTTGACGAGGCACAGGGTATGTGATTCCTCCGGTGACACATGGGAAGAGGAGCATGATGCCAGTATCTATAAAATGTGTGTGAATGCAGATGAAGATGCGGCCGTGGAGAACCTTCAGGCGGAACTTGCCCGAGCCAAAGAACAAGCTAGGAAAAGCGATGTGGCTGCCCTAAAGGCAATCGAGGAGCTGAAAGCCGAACAGGCTGCTCATTGCCAAAGCAAGGAGGAAATAGCCAGGATGGCTATGGACTTGAAGAACGCCGATGACCATTACGAGCTTCTTGAAAAGGAATATCGAGCGAAGAGGATAGACCTGGAGAAGGCCACGATGGCGACCAAAGGCACCCGCTCTACAATGAGAGCGGTGAAGGAGGAGCTGCGTCAAGCCAGGGATATCGCGGCTGTGAAGCCCTTTATGCTGCGGATGAAGTTTGGAGATCCTCGGTACGCCCCTTTGGACCGGCTGTGGAGTTCTGCGGACGCATATCTGGACTTAGCGGCGAGTGCTGCCGATGCGGCCGAATACTTCCGAGATCAAAAAAATCGCGAAGTGGAAAAGTTGTTCTGGTCACAATTTAACGTTCCAGAGCATCCGCTTCCATTGACTGATCGGTTGGCCGAATGGGCCGAGCTAAATAGGTTGTCCTGACTTGCCATGAGGTCTGTTGTGGATCATCTGTGGCTGCAAAGGCCAAAGCCGAACATTTATTTTAGTTTGGTACAGCAGTTCCTTGGTGCAGTGCCGCACATCAACGCGATGAAGAGGTCGGCGTGCGTAGAGGGTGCGTGGATGGCCCTTGCCCATGTGAAGACATACTGGGCGGAGATGGAGGCCACCGCCATTGCAGCCCAAGATTCGGACGAGAGCCAAGTACCAGCCGAGCACTACTTTCGAGAAGTTCTGGAGGGCGCTCGTTCAATAGAAGCGCAGTGCTCGAAGAATATTATGTTCTAATGACATGTATTCCCATTGAAAAACAATGTTTTACTGAATTGTAAAGGCTATTTTATACTTGTGCCTGAAAGAATTATAATACCTCTTGTGTGGCCGTTTATGTATATATGTATATAACCTGAAAGATGGCAGTCGTCGGCTTCAGCCCCCACGCATATAATGCGGGGGTGCTCGCAGAAGACGCATGTTCACACTTGATCCAACGTCTTGGTCCATTAAGGAGGTGATAGCCCAGCGAACTAGGCAATCGGACTATAATGTTTTAACACTTTCACTTAGCCAGAGGAGTTTGACAGTGGGGCTACTATATAGCCCCTGGTGGCTCCGCGCTCATCCAAATTCAGGGCGCGTACATGCCTGGCCGGGAAACGGCCCTTCGTTAAGGCGGAGGAATCCCGAAGATTCCGCTAGGTCATCGAGTGGTTGACCAGTCTCACGCTATATCATGACAGTCAGTTTTCGGCTTTCTCTACTGAGGTGCTCGTCCTGATGAACCAGGGCACAATCGCAGTAGTTCTCCTGGTGCCGCCTTAGCCGATAGAGCGGAACGTAAGGCAGCAAAACACAGGAGCCGGGCAAACCCAACATTTGACCAAAGACATGATTCGGAGCTGATGCATATAAGGCCAAACTCACGACGCCGAACACTCCCTAAGGTATTCGGTCTTTATGATGTAAACCGGGCTAAACAGTGCCCTTTGTAATAAGCCCCTGGTGTCCAGGTACGTGCAATATTCTGACGTGGCCACATGCCAATACGTCAGCATCCTTCTCAATTGTATTGAGAATCCGGGGGATGTGTATCAACAAGAGACAGTAAAAAAGGTTTACGTAGGGTCTTAATCTAAAAAGAATCCTTGGAACGGGTCCCTGCTGCACGTCTGCGCCTGTGTCTCCATTGTGCCGTATCCTGGACGGGTGTAGCACAATGGTCAGCTGTAAAAGAGAGGAACTTAGTTGAAAAGTTGTCGTGCAAAAGGTAGGTTATACTAAATAAACCATGTACAGTTCAAGATGAGTAAAGTTGAGCCTAATCATCACTTGTTTACACGCGTTGAGCCCCTTGTATTGTTGTAGGGGTATAGCCATCAAACCTGTATCAATTATATATAGCTGCACCGGACTCGTCTAACCGTGTTTGTGGTCTTAATGACCTGTCAGATGCTCTAGTTGGTGAGGTCGTCTAGTGTGCGGCTGCCAAGGCAGCCGCACGATCTTCCGCGCGCAAGGAGTGCTCAATATTTCCATTTACTGTAATGATGCCATGTGGACCAGGCATCTTAAGCATGAGAGAAGCGTAATGCTGTATTGCATTAAAGCGAGCGAAAGCTTCGCGTCCGAGTAGTGCTTGATAGCCACTTTGGAACGGAGCGACATGGAAGGTTAACTTTTCGCTGTGCAAGTTATCGGGAAAGCCGAATATAACCTCTAGTAGCAGGGAGCCCGTGCAATGGGCTTCTGGGTCTGGCGTTACTCCTTTAAAGGTAGTATTGCTATGGCTGATTTTTGTTGGGTCTATCCCCATTTTGCGGACTGTGTCCTGATATATCAGGTTTAAACTACTGCCGCCGTCCATCAGGACTCGTGTGAAGTGGTATCCGTCAATTATCAGGTCTAACACCAAGGCAGCCCATCCTGCATGCCGGATACTTGCCGAGTAATCCCGATGGTCAAAGGTGATCGATTGGGACGACCAGTGGCAGAACTCCGCGGTTATAGGCCCTGGGGCATGTGTCTCTAGGAGTGCCGCTTTGTTTCTCCCCTTCATCACGTGTAACACGTTTACTGTTTTGACTTCTGGTGGGAATTTCTTCTGTTCCCCAGTGCTTTGCTTGCGAGGCTCGTCCTCGTCTTCGCTTGGTGTATCCTGCCCCTTGTGTTCGACGTTGAGTTTGCCGGACTGCTTGAAGACCCAATACTCTCTATGGGTATGATTTGCAGGTTTATCGGGGGTGCTGTGGATCTGACATAGTTTGTCCAGAATCTTGTTCAGGCTAGACAGTTCATCTCTGTTGCCTTTGGAGGGCAGCTTTTGCTGACCTGGCCGAGAGCTTCTGAATCCGGCGTTTACCGCCGTGCTCTTCGGGCTGTCTTCTTTATTCCGGCGCTTGTTTTTGCTGCGTCGTGGCTTCCTGTTTCCGTCCCTGATTTTGGATGTACTTGGGTCGCTGGTGCTACATCGGGCTAACCAGCTGTCCTCCCCCGCGCAAAAGCGGGTCATGAGGCTTGTTAATGCTGCCATTGTTCTCGGCTTTTCTTGGCCGAGGTGTCTGGCAAGCCATTCATCTCGAACGCTGTGCTTGAAAGCTGCTAAGGCTTCGGCGTCTGGACAGTCTACTATTTAGTTCTTTTTAGTGAGAAACCTGTTCCAAAGCTTTCGGGCTGACTCTCCGGGCTGTTGAGTTATATGACTTAAATCGTCTGCATCCGGTGGTCAGACATAGGTCCCTTGAAAATTTGCCCGAAAAGCATCCTCGAGCTCTTCCCAGCTTCCAATGGAGTTTTCGGGGAGGCTTTTAAGCCAATGCCGAACTGTCCCTTTGAGCTTGAGGGGTAAGTACTTGATGGTGTGGAGATCGTCTCCTCGAGCCATGTGGATATGGAGGATGTAGTCCTCAATCCAGACCCCAGGGTATGTCGTTCCGTCGTACGCCTCTATGTTTACGGGTTTGAATCCCTCTGGAAATTCATGTTCCAGCACCTCATCGGCGAAACATAGGGGGTGTGCGGCACCCCTGTATTTGGGTGTACCGTGGTGTTTGGATTTTTGTTGTGTTGCATTGCGTGCTGGGGCGCGCTTGCTTGGCCCATAGATGGATCTGGTTGCATTGTCCTTTTGATGCGAGCCCTCATGTGGATCGCGTACTGGCTTGTGTGCGGCATCGTTTGCCGCTCTATGTTGGCCACGAGGTCGTCTATCCGACCGGATGGCTATTTTGTTTTTTTATTGCGGGGGATCTAAGGCCTCCTCATCGAATTCAGGTAGCAGCTTTCGCTTCGGGTAGCTCTTTGTGTGGCGACTACCGCCGTACTTTGCTGCAGTGTTGAGTACTTCACTCCGTCTAATTCTGAGGGTGTCTTGTGCAACCCTGAGCCTTTGCTTCTGCTTTGTCAGACTCCTCACAGTGGCAACAAGCCTTTGATGGGTATTCTGTTGCTCCGGGTGCCTGTCCGGTGTGATGTCATCCGGACTGTTATCTTCGCCGGAGTCGGGTTGTTCGGTTTGATTCTCCGTGTTGCTGTGGTCGGACGGTGGTTCAATGTCGTGTTTGTCGTCCGCTGGCTCACCCTACTCTAACGCGGGGTCTATATGATCGTTGTTTCTGCCGAGGCGGGATTTGGAGCGGCGCTTACGCCCCCGCTTTGACTACTTCTCGAGGGAACGATCCTTCGCTGCGTCCTTCCGTTCCTCGTCGTCGTTTTCTTTGGGTGTGTCCACCATGTATACATCATATGATGAAGTGGGCGTCTAGTGCCCTATGGGCAGTGGCTCCTGTTCGTCTCCTGCATCATCGTCCATACCGTCGATGTCTTCAGAGTCGAAGGCGAGCATGTCGGTCAAATCGTCGACAGTGGCTACTAAGTGGGTGGTGGGTGGGCAGTGAATTTCTTCATCATCCGCATCCTGATCTGGCCGGCCAAAGTTCGGCCAGGACTCTCCTGACAAGGAGAGAGACCTTAATGAGTTCAGTATGTCGCCAAAGGGCGAGTGCTGAAAGATATGCGCGGAGGTGAACTCCATGATCGGCGCCCGGTTGGATTCGATAGGCATGGGCGCAGGCGGTTTGGAGTCCGTGGCCGGGGAAGAATCCGGCAGTTCGGAGTCACGGCTCCCGTGAAGGGTAAGGTCGGTATTTGGCTCGATCGCCGCTGAAGATGTGGCCTCCGTGGTGGGGTCTATCCACCCGTCCTTGGATGGCGCAACTGGCTCCGAATTGACGATCGGAGCGGTCGCCGATACAATCTCCCAAACACTATCCGATGGTAGAGCTAAATCATGCTCATCGTGACCGTGCGGCGCACTCGGCAAGGGCTCGAATCCGTCGAAGATCAAGTCTCCGTGGATGTCAACTATGTGGTTTATGCTTCCAAACCTGACCTGGTGGCCAGGGGCGTAACTCTCGATCTGCTCCAGATGGCCAAGCGAGTTGGCCCGCAGTGCGGAGCCGTCGAATACAAAGATTTGTCTGAGGAGAAAAGTCTCACCCCGGACTACATCGCTATCGATGATTGAAGGAGCCATCCAGCCTAATGATGATGACACAGAGGAACTCTCAATGAAAGCACCAATGTCGGTGTCAAAACCGGCAGATCTTGGGTAGGGCGTCCTGAACTATGCGTCTAGGCGGATGGTAATAGGAGGCAGGGGACACGATGTTTACCTAGGTTCGGGCCCTCTTGATGGAGGTAATACCCTACGTCTTGCTTGATTGTTCTTGATAATATGAGCAGTACAAGAGTTGATCTACCACGAGATCAGAAAGGCTAAACCCTAGAAGCTAGCCTATGGTATGATTGTTGTTCTTGGTCCTACGGACTAAACCCTCCGGTTTATATAGACACTGGAGGGGGCTATGGTTACACAGAGTCGGTTACAAGGAAGGAGATCTACATATCCGTACTGCCAAGCTTGCCATCCACGCCAAGGAGAGTCCCATCCAAACATGGGACGAAGTCTTCAATCTTGTATCTTCATAGTCCAGCAGTCCGGCCAAAGGATATAGTTCGGCTGTCAGGATACCCCCTAATCTAGGACTCCCTCACTGACGGTAATGTTACTGTCTACAAAGCTCGACTTGTTGCGAAAGGTTTTCGACAAGTTCAAGGAGTTGACTACGATGAGACCTTCTCACCCGTAGCGATGCTTAAGTCTATCTGAATCATGTTAGCAATTGCCGCATTTTATGATTATGAAATTTGGCAAATGGATGTCAAAACTGCATTCCTTAATGGATATCTTAAAGAAGAGTTGTATATGATGCAACCATAAGGTTTTGTCGATCCAAAAGGTGCTAACAAAGTGTGCAAGCTCCAACGATCCATTTATGGACTAGTGCAAGCCTCTCGGAGTTGGAATATACGCTTTGATAGTGTGATCAAAGCATATGGTTTTATACAGACTTTTGGAGAAGCCTGTATTTACAAGAAAGTGAGTGGGAGCTCTGTAGCATTTCTGATATTATATGTGGATGACATATTGTTGATCAGAAATGATACTGAATTTCTGGATAACATAAAAGGATACTTGAATAAGAATTTTTCAATGAAAGACCTCGGTGAAGCTGCTTATATATTAGGCATCAATATCTATAGAGATAGATCAAGATGCTTAATTGGACTTTCACAAAGCACATACCTTGATAAAGTTTTGAAGAAGTTCAAAATGGATCAGGCAAAGAAAGGGTTCTTGCCTGTGTTACAAGGTGTGAAGTTGAGTCAGACTCAATGCCCGACCACTCCAGAAGATAGAGAGAAAATAAAGTCATTCCCTATGCTTCAGCCATAGGTTCTATCATGTATGCAATGCTGTGTACCAGACCTAATGTGTGTCTTACTATTAGTTTAGCAGGGAGGTACCAAAGTAATCCAAGAGTGGATCACGGGAGAGCGGTCAAGAACATCCTGAAATACCTGAAAAGGACTAAGGATATGTTTCTTGTTTATGGAGGTGACAAAGAGCTCGTCGTAAATGGTTACGTCGATGCAAGCTTTGACACTGATCCGGATGACTCTAAGTCACAAACCGGATATGTATTTATATTGAATGGTGGAGCTGTCAGTTGGTGCATTTCTAAGCAAAGCGTCATGGCGGGATCTACGTGTGAAGCGGAGTACATAGCTGCTTCTGAAGCAGCAAATGAAGGAGTTTGGATGAGGAAGTTCATATCCGATCTAGGTGTCATACCTAGTGCATCGTGTCCAATGAAAATCTTTTGTGACAATACTGGTGCGGTTGCCTTGGCAAAGGAATCCAGATTTCACAAGATAACCAAGCACATCAAGAGACGCTTCAATTCCATCCGCGATCAAGTCAAGGAGGGAGACATAGAGATTTGCAAAATACACACGGATATGAATGTTGCAGACCCTTGACTAAGCCTCTCTCACAAGCAAAACATGATCAGCACCAAGACTCCAAGGGTGTTAGAATCATTACTATGTAATCTAGATTATTGACTCTAGTGCAAGTGGGAGACTGAAGGAAATATGCCCTAGAGGAAATAATAAATTTGTTATTTATATTTCCTTATATCATGATAAGTTTTTATTATTCATGCTAGAATTTTATTAATTGGAAACTTAGTACATGTGTGAATACATAAGACATACAGAGTGTCCCTAGTATGCCTCTACTTGACTAGCTCATTAATCAAAGATGGTTAAGTTTCCTAGCCATAGACATGTGTTGTCATTTGATGAACATGATCACATCATTAGAGAATGATGTGATGGACAAGACCCATCCGTTAGCTTAGCATAATATCATCACTACAAAAAATACACTTCCGTGATGATACGTGTTTGTCACAGTAGGTCGCGTTTTCTCTCATGCATGTACATCCATGACGATTTTATGACAAAATCAAGATAGACATACATGTGCTATCGTAGAAGTGTTCCATGACATTACCAAAATTATCATCACGAAAGTGTCCACTTCCATGATGATAAATCGTGCGTCACAGAAGTGCTTTCGTCAAGGGTGACCGACACGTGGCATCCACCGTAATGGAACGCCGTTAAGCTATCGGGTCGGATTTTGGATCCGATAACCCGTTAACAGCCCCGACCAATGGGGATTTTCCACGTGTAAAATCATCAATGGCTGGAGGAGACATGTGCCAGGTCCGCGTTGGCACAGGTGTCACTCATCCAATAGGCGAGACGCGCCTATGATATGTTGACACGTGGACCGGCCCATCAAGTTTAAATGGATCGGCCCAACTGAAGGCCCACAAGATTTTGCGGACCATAATGGGCCGGCCCAGCTAAAGGCCCACGAGATTTTGCGGACCATAATGGGCTGGCCCAACTAAAGGCCCACAAGATTTTGCGGGCCATAATGGGTCGGCCTAGGTAAAGGCCCACAAGATTTTTGTGTGTCATAATGGGCCGGCCCAGGTAAAGGCCCACAAGATTCTTGCGGATCATAATGGGCCGGCCCAGCTACAGGCCCACGAGATTTCACCGACATTAATGGGCTGGCCCAGCTGTAGGCCCACAAGATTTTGAGGACCCTAGTTGGTCGGCCCATTAACTGGCTGCCATGTTTTGGGCCAAATGCCGGCCCATATTTGATCCGGTCCATTAATGGCCTGCCACGCTCCGGGCCTAATAGTGGCCCATATGAGATCCGGCCCATTAAAAGCCTACCACGTTCTGGGCCAAATTACGGCCCAGATCAGGTCCGACCCTTTAAGAGGCTTTGGGCTCAATTATGGCCCATATCAGATTCGGCTCCTCAACTGGACACTATGCTTTTGGGCCCACTTGCTAAAGGCCCACTTAGTAATTCGGCCAGATATTAGTTTTGGCCTGTTAAGGGCCCGTTTAACATTTCATCCCTATATTAATTTCGGCCTGTTAAAAGCCCGTCATATAGTTGGGCCTAACTACGACCCGGTTTGCATCCGGCCTGCTCGCAGCCGATATCTGATTGGGCCAAAGAAGGACCGAGACAATTTTGGCGTGTTAAAAGCCCGTGACTTGATTCGCACAATCATGGGCCAGGCTTCATTTCGGGCTGCTGCCGGCCCGTGAGCTGTTCGGCACGTTTCAGGCCCAACCTACATCGTGATTGCATGATGGCCCAATTATGTACCGTAATTTTACGGTTTGGCCGGTTTACTACAAAGACAGGATATATATACAGTAAAATAACTGCAGCATCGTGAATAAGAAAAAACCTAGACTATACAATAAAGAAATTACGGCATATTACATCCACTGGGCATCAAAGTTTGCCACTATGATAATAAAGTACAAGCAGACAGCAGATTACATACACTAGGCATCAAAGATCGCCACCAGTGCAAATAAACACGCCGACAAAATAATATACAAAACCGACTGCACTTCAATAGAGTTCCAGAAAGGTTAGCCCTGCTGGGGAGCTGCAGCGCAAGCAGCTGAGCAAGATGATGAGACTGCGCTTGTTCAACACTTATATCTTCCTCACTCTGAAAGATAAACAAGCAGACAGATGATAGGTTTTGCACATAAAAGTATCAGTGCTGACAATTCATCACATTTCTTACTGACGAATAAAGTGACATGGTTTAAAATTGCATTAACACAATATGGTATTGTTCAAGTCAAGACATGGCAGGAAATGACATTGTGAAGGAGTTGGCAGCTTCATGACACCACTGGATTACAGATCAAGAACCCATAAGTATCAATGGTTAGTGTGCTGTCAATTTATACCATTTTCAGATTGGCAAATAAAGAGACGGTTTAAATAATAGTAGAATGATATGACATTGTTCATAGTTAAGACATTGCAGAATATGACATTGTGCTGTAGTGGGTAGGTTCACCACACCACTGGATTACGGATGAAGAACAGAAGCATACATGCAGTGTGAAAGAAGATCACTTGCTCTGTATAGTTTAATTTACATGGTATGAAGAAGGAACTTGGTTGTACAACTAAATACTTAAATTGAGAAAGGACAAACTTTTGTTTATGAACTACATAATAAACTTTAAACACGCAATTTGATGCAAACACCAAAAATAAACAGCTGTTGCAGTCATGCCTAACCAAATATATACAACAAAGTTTGAAAGCTTGAGATGGACAAACTTACATTATTGGTGAAGACAGGCTCTATAAAGGCCTTGTCCATGTTGATGGGGCGGGGCAATTCAAGGAGTTTACCACAGAATCTTCTTCAAAAGCATTGCCTTTATTCTAAATTTTGTTAAGATTAAATATAGATGTGATAATATATGAAAAAATGGAGAATATTTAAGATAAGATGAAGAGTGATGATACATAACCAAGTAGCTATAAATGCAAGTGCAGCGATACTGGCAAAAGGTACAGCCAAGAGCAATGCATAGCTAAACTTCTTCAGTACCAACCTTATGGTAAGAGTAAATATAGATCTGGTGTGTAAAAAATGAAGGGCAAAGGAAAATAAGTTGTAGAGTGATGGTACATGAACAACTACCTGTCATTATAAGTACACTGATAAAGGACAGCATGTACTTACAAGAACAATGCAGAGCTAAAAACATTGGCATTGGATATATTCTACACTAATGTAACCATTCATACAGATTAGATAATTTGGAGTGAACAATTGATAAGCAAGCTATCATGCATACTGTTGTCACATAATGAACCAGGTATGTATGCAAGTACAGTGATACAGGACAACAGGTACTAACAAGAGCAAAGCAGCGGGCAGCATATTTGCGATATCCTGTCGTTCTTGTCAAACCGGAATTCTTCTTCGAGCAGATTTCCTGCAAAAAAGATCCGTAAGGCATATGCGGAAAAGTAGAAGTTCAAATTGTCATGTGATTTCATAGACAATGCCTCATCCTAGGATCGAGACCAGTGAATAACAAGGTTTTTCCATTCAATGTCTTCTAAATTAAGCACAGGAGACTTCACCGGAAATTCGTTTATAGACTTGCCATCAAAGTGTGATTTCCTCAGGTAACACTGATACTGCTGCAATGCTTCCTTGAAAAGCACAAGCAAGCTTTGCTCGTCATGACTATCCAGATTGACCCTCGCCTAGTTACAACAATGTAATGTAAATCATTGATGTGCTCAATCAGCAGAAAACAGGAAAATAATAACCATGAATAATAGCACTTACACGTAAGTTGGACAGGAAGATGTGAAAATGGTGTTTGTCTTCACAATAATCTTCCCATGATGGGAATATATGCACGTAGTCCCTAACAACATTGAAAGCATTGTCTTTTAAACTGGGAATAAATGGAATGGGGTTCCAATCTGCAGGAATTGGCCGTCTCTGCAGTTGGGATAGGTCTTCGGCCGGTGGACTTGCTGTACTTTTTGCTAGAGTGGAATTTTTCTGTGGTACAGCTGGTGCTATGGCAAATTAAATCGGTATACCTTTTGCTGGAGTGCAGGCCCTGTGTGGTGGGGCTAGTGGTGTGGCCAGTGAAGTATGGGTACAGTCTGCTGGAGTCGGTCCTACGTTTTGTGTCACTGGTTGTACAACCAATATAAGTGGGGTGATGTCTGATTTCTCCGGCACCACCACGTTTTTCAAGGACTTTGCTGGTGCTCCTTCAGGTTTGGCAATCACCCTCTTCCTTTTTGATGTCTGATGCACAAGAATAGCATTTGAGTGGAAAAACATGGTATGATGACAGATGGAATATGTATTGATAATGGATGGGCATGGCATCTCGACATATATGATGAGTAAACTAAGCAGATGGCGGTGCAACAAAGTAGAAGAAATGCAAGACAACATATGCAAGATACCCGCAATCAATAAAACATTGCCAAATTAGAACAGGCACCTTGATGGGTGAACAGGATAGGCCATCTGCCTTTGACTCCTCGAGGTTAGAATAGTCATTAGGATCATATTATGAACAAGAATCAACAGGTGGGGAGCGTATGAGTTTCATTGCATCCAGAATGGCACTCAATGCCTTGGTGCCAATTTTGTAAGTCATTGCAGTGTTTAGCTTCAAGAGTGGACTGCTGCTAGTGCGACACAAAGCAGCTACATAGATCATAGTGTAGATATAACGGGAAAACCTTAAGCATCAGATTAAAATCAGCAAAGTGGAACTTGCTGGAATATATGTGCTAGTATTGCCGGTACGGCTAGAAAGGCTTCGGATACCATCTCTCTTCAAGTGAAGGTGCGGTACTGTTAATATCAGTGTAACTCTCAAAGGCGACACAGCTCCCCGCATTTCCTTGCTATTCTTATAGGATTCAAGTGGGCAGGCCACTACAAATCCTATTCCTATGTTTACAAGATCCTACGAATCGAAGAGGCTCAAAGTGTCCATCACAACCGACCGTATAGACCTCTACACTGCAAATGTCCCTGCTCATCTTCAGTACAAGGAACATACTATACTACTATCATACTCCCTCCGTTCCAAAATATAAGTCTTGGTAGAGATTTCCACTATGGATCACATACAGATGTATCCAGATACATTTTAGAGTGTAGATTCACTCATTTTGCTCCATATGTAGTCCATGGTGGAATCTATACCAAGACTTGTATTTAGGAACGGAGAGAGTACATATTAAAGAAGAACAGAAGAGGAACATGGTAAAGAAGAGCAAGCAGATTTTGGATAATAAAATGTTGGTTGCGCAGTGCCCACACATGATGAACCAGAGCGCATTAAGAATGCAACTCCCAGCTGTCTCTCGACCATTTCAGGCGGTTGGATGAAGATCCTACGTCTCCTAACCCTTCTTCTTCCTCGTCTCTGATCCTTCCCATACAGAACACCGCATGGGCCGCGGGCCGGACCACCGGGCCCCACCGCATGTGTTCCTCCGGCACCCCAACCCCCCACCCCCGCCCCAACCCCCACCCGCGTCGAGTTTTCTTTGTTCGGCAAGGCCCCACGACCACCCGAGCCCCTTCGATCGCACCGGCGAACTCCGGCGAGCTCTGAAAAATCGACTGAACCAATTTTGAAATTTAGTCTACTGTGATTTAATTAGTGTGGAATATAAAAGGGGAAAACCATAAGCATTGGGAGTATAGTGTTGAGCGTGCCATGGCGGATCTGAAGGTGCAAACCGGACAAAGGCAACTTTGCAACCAAGACAAGAAATCAGAGTAAAGCAGTGGCGATCTATTTTCTTGCTGCGATAAATAAGTTGAGCAGATACGAAAGAGTACCGCCTCTGGTGCGGCGCCGTGTACGCATCTGCTGAGAATTTGACGGTGCTGCGGTAGCGATGGCTGTCGGCAGCGTGGAAGAAGATCTAGGAGGGTAGACGGTGGCGGCGGGGCGTGGTGGACGAGACGGTCGTAGGAGCGACGCCGGCAAGGTGGACGATCGCGGGGATGAAGCGAGAGGACGGGATGCAAGGTTCCCGGTCCTAAGCCGTGGACGAGAGAGGTCGATCTCTTGTAATGGACGGCGGCGTCGGGGTATCAGCTCCAGCATGGTGGAGGAGGACGGCGGTGGATGGGGTGGCGGACGGCGGCGGACGGAGGAGGGTGGGGTGGAGAGGGTGTTTTGGCGCCCACGAAGTACGAATGGGGAAAAGGGAGGTAGATAGGAAGGGGGAACCATGTATTCAGGGCGTGCTTGTCTCAAATGCGAGGAAATTACAAACTTAGCCCCCGTTTCAAATTTCTACTACATCACAGCAACATTAGTCGGTTGGGGATAGGACGGTAATCTCGCATGCACCAAATATTTGCCGACGAGAGTTTGTTTTTGGCGCCCATCGTGTATGAATATGAATCAGGGAGGGAGTTGATTTCGGCCGAGGACACACTGTGTTTTGGCGCCCACCGTGTATGAATCCGGGTGAGAGGCAGTTACGTCATGTTTGGGTGAAATTACAAACCTACCCCTATCGAAACCTATAGAAATCCAGCAGATAGGCTTTGCGTGGCAGGGATAGGCAGTAGTGATTTCCATCTCGCAGATTTTGGTTTCGGGCGATTACTGCGACTTTCCTCGCTTCGTTCAAATTTTGCAGAGTGCACGTTTACCATGCAACTCAATTCGAATCCCGTTTGTATTCTAATTTTTTTCGGGCGGGGTCCATTTTCAATTGGAATTACATTCTATATACATCATTTTTTATATATACTTTCAAAATCACAACACCATTTATACATAAATATGGTTTACAAATGGCATGATCTCATATTCATAAGGTTGTATCCATCAATTTGGATTTTCAAATATTTGAAACCACTTTATGTTGAAATCCAATGTATGCATTCCTCGCCAACGGTCTCCAATTAATGTGTGTTTCATGCGGGTTTTTTTTACTTCTCAAACATGTATAATGTGTTTCACACACGCAACATATAGTGTAATCCCGTTTAGACATTAATTGCATATAAACCATGCATTGTTTGTAATTGAAGAATCTATGGATCACCAATATTGATAAACTATATAACATTACACGTGTTCCCAAATTCAAATGAATATGCATGTTTGATACACCAATTTGCGTTATGATATTATTGATGTCGTGATCTCCAGTTTAAATATTTGAATCCCCTTTAATCCAGATATTCGTCTCATATAGCTATCACTCATGCTTATATAGGACTATCTCTCTGGACCTATACACGCTCATCGTCTCTCAGGTATCTCTCATGCTACCTGTATGTCGACAATGATCTTTTATCTTCGTAACAGACTGACGGTACTCTCTCCCTCGACCTTCATCACTCTATCTCTCTCTAAGTATATCTCGCTCCCTGCTATGTGTCTCTAACTATGATTATCCATGTGGAATCTCTTTCTCTCACACAAACACAAAACTTTGTCTCCCGGGGTCTCATTTCTCTCTACTATTCCCATGTGTGCCACTCGCACACCCCTCATACAGAGATGTCTTTCGCTCCTTAGATATGAGAACCTACGACTCCTCCTCTTCAATATCTCTTTCTCACACACAAACACAAACTCTGTCTCACAGGGTCTCATATTTCTCCATTGTTCTCTTGTATGTCGCTCACACACACCCTCTCTCCCTAGAGATATCTTGCGTTCCCTCATATGTCTCTCTAGCTATAACTCTCGTTGTGAACTATCTTTCTCTCTCGCAGACACAAAACTCTGTCTCTCTGGATCTCATTTCTCTCTGATATCTGTTTGTATGTGACTCACATGCACCCTCTCTCTATCTCTCTCACACCCACACACATAACCCAGCCTTCTGATCCACTCGACTCCTATCTCTAACACACACTAGCTAGCATCTTTATCTTTCTATTTATCTGTTTCTCCATCAACCTTCTTTCTCGCCCTCACTCTTGATTCCTATCACGCATAGTACATATGTTTCTCTCTACATGCAGTCAAGTGCCCTCTCACACACATCTATAACTTCACCCTTTGAACCACCCGATGGTCATCTCCAACACCCAAACTAGCAGATGTCTCTCTAGCTAGCATCTCCATCTCTGTATCTATCTGTAGTTTCTCCATTAACATTTCTTTCTCGCACGGAGTCTTGCTTCCTATCACCCACACTATATATGTCTCTCCATACATATGCATTTATAGGTTGGTCTCTTCTGCACAATCATTGCGCCTCACTCCCTCTGCTCGCCATAGATGCATGCTCCAGCCCACGCCACTATCTCTTAAAGACAAAAACACATGCTCAATTGCCGGGCCTTCTTCCCTGCATTCTCACATGCATGAATATTGTCATACCGACCCGTCTCTCCCATGTCGTTGATCTTATGACTTATGTCTTCTTTCTTTTATCTCGATCATGCGTGCGCGCACACACACATCCCATGTTTACATGTATACCTCCCACACATGCACGTTCAAGGTCTCTATGTCTCCATACGTAGTTAATTACCCTCAATCATGTCGGTGTTCTGGGAACGGGGGTCCCCAGACTTGCCTACCTGCGGCGTGGCTCAAAAGGGGGCCCAGCGCGGCCCGTCTTCATCAACACAGACCCAAGACCCTCGCGAGGGGCCAAGCCTCGCGGGGCGGACGACACGGAACTTCCTCAGGCACGGCCTCATCAGGCTGGCTCGCGAGGAGGCGGAGAGATCAAGGCGGGGTACCTCACAAGGTGCCCGTGACGCAAGCCATGACGACCAAGGGCACCAGGCGGGCGCCAGCCGCGCAGTGTCCTCCTTTCCTCTTTGGTGCAAAGGGAGCAAGCGCAGGCGAGAGCATCAAGCAAAGGCACCCGTTTCGGTGCAACGAGACCAAGACCAGTCCAATGGCAGGGAGGAAGTCATTGTGGAGCCCAAGCCAGCATCACCACCAGAGCCTTTGGCAGGCGAGGACGAACTTTAGTCAGGATGAGTGTACTAGATGTTCCCCTTCAAAAAGGCCAATTGTTGGCGCCCTTCCCGCTCAATATTTGGGAAGAGGCCCAGGGCCTTTGCCTATAAATAAGGACTAGCCACCCCCAGGGTAGAGGGATCGAAATCGGAGAGAGAATCGAGAAGAGAGAGAGAGAAGGGTGACTGAACTCCTCCTAGCAGTTCATCCCCTCAGCCAAGAACAGACCCTTGCGAGGTTGTTCTTCCTTGTATTGTTCATCATCATCAGCCCAAGAGGCAATCCACCACACCACACACTGGAGTAGGGTATTACACCACAACGGTGACCCGAACCAGTATAAACCATGTGTCTCTTGTGTTGTTCTTTCCATAGCTTAGATCTTAGCGAGGCGGAGGGGTGCAGGTAGGTAGAAGGCGAAATCTCCGCGCGCACCCCAGTGTTCGAACCTCAAGGGTCTGTCGGGACCCGAAATCCGACATTTGGCGCGCCAGGTAGGGGTGCGCCGGAATTCGTCTTCCACCACCCCATTCTCCTCCGACCATCGCGTCCATGTCTGACGCTCGTCGGGCCCGCGCCGAGCGCCGGGCCGCTCTCGCTTCCCGCGTCGCCCAGACGGCTCCTGTCGGTGGGCGTCCTCGCCGTTCCCCGTCACCTGCCGTCAACGCCGCCACCGGCCCAGCGGGGGACGAGCAGCAAGCGTCGTCTCAGCATCCGTCCGTGCGGCAAGACGGCCGCGTCGCTAATCCCTTGCTCACCCCAGCTGGTTCTTCGTCCCACGCGCTCCGCGCACCCATGGAGGCTCGAGCTGCACTCATCGCGGCAAACGAGCTCCTACGCTACCATCCCGTCGACGACGTCTACGAAGAATGGCTCGACCGCGTCGCCGAGCTCGTCCGCGCCGCAGGGGGCTCTCCTGCGCCGTCCGTTCCGCTGCATCGCACCCCGCCCCACGCGGGCGACGAAGCTCCGGCGGCGCCCCAGCCCCCTCCTCCTCAAGAAGGCGCCATGGCTCCAAGGCGCATGGCCCCTGGGTGGAACCCGCTCCGTCAGGTGCCAGCGCGGCAAGAGCAGAGCTGCCAAGAAGTCCCTCGCCCGCAAGAAGCTGCCCGGGCGCTCCCTGCTCCAGCACGTCGCGACCATGCTCCTGCTCCCGCACATCAAGACCCCGCGCTGCTCCCAGCTGCAGCGCGTGGGGACATGCAAGACCAAGCTCTCCGCCACCCAAGGCCTCCCGTGGCCATAGCAGGCTGTCGTGCCTTCACCACCGAGCTACGCAGCGTCGCGTGGCCCGGCAAGTTCAAGCCAGACCTGCCTTCTCGTTACGACGGCACGGCAGACCCTGAGGAGTTCCTCCAGCTCTATGAGCTAGGCATCAAAGCTGCCAACAGAGACGAGAAGGTCATGGCGAACTGGTTTCCCATGGCGCTCAAGGATGGGGCCCGCACCTGGCTCCTGAACCTGGCTCTAGGCACGATCTCCTCCTGGGACGAGATGCGCACCCGCTTCATCGCCAACTTCCAAGGTACTCGCGACCGGCCACCCGCCGTGAGCGACATGCGCCGCATCAAGCAACAACCCGGAGAGACCCTGCAGAAGTACATCCGGCGTTTCAACAACGCACGCCTCAAGATTCCCAAGGTGACCGAGGAGGCCATCATCTCAGCCTTCTCCGACAGCGTGCGCGATGTCAAGATGAAGGAGGAGCTGGCGATGCATGAAGACATGTGCACTTCCTTGGAGTTGTTCAACTTGGCAACCAAGTGCGCCAGGGCTAAGGAAGGGCGTCTCTCCCTCCTCGAGCTGCCTGCCGCAGACCCAGAAGAGAAGAAGCCCAAGGCCAAGGATGTGAAGCGCAAGGGGGCTGCCGTGCTCGCGACAGAACCAGACACCAAGCGGGGCAGACATCAGCCCGAATCTTCCAAGGGCAGTCGGTACTGTGTGTACCACGACCTCCACACCCACAACACCAACGAATGTCAAGAGCTCCGAGCCGTGCGAGAAGGAAGGATCGTCCGTCGCCCCGACCACGGTGACCGGGGCTACGGTCGAGGAGGAGGAAGGAACGCAGGACGCTGGGAAGACCACTGCCCGCGCCAAGGGTGGCGCGATCGACCTCGCGAGGATCGCTGGCAAGACCCGCGTCGCGAGGGAGACTCGAGGGATCAGCCTTGCGAGGATCGCCCGCAAGGCAACGTAGGCCTCCCTCCGTTGCCGCCGCAGCCAAGGAGAAACGAGGACCGCCATCAGGACGAGGGGGCTGGGGGCTTCTAGGAGCCGCGCGCGATCGCCTGCATCCTGGGCGGGGCTCAAGCCCGAGCCTCTCAATGCATCTTCAAGCAGTTCGCCCGCGAAGTGAATGCAGTTCTCCCCAAGCTCGAAGCCACGCGCCCTCTCAGGTGGTCGGCGTGCGCCATCACGTTCAGCTCAGCAGATCAGCTCAAGTGTGCAGCCACAGCCGGAGTCCTCCCGATGCTTTGTTCCCCAATCATTAGCAACATGGTGGTCACCAGGACCCTCATCGATGGCGGGGCAGGGCTCAACGTCCTGTCCGTGGAAACATTCAACAATCTCCAAGTGCCCTACAACCAGCTTCAGCCAACCAAGCCTTTCTCCGGAGTCACCGATGGCTCCACGGTCCCGATTGGGTAGGTCCGCCTCCCTGTCACCTTCGGGGCACGCAACAACTACCGCACCGAGCTCATCAACTTTGACATCGCTCACATTCGCCTGTCGTACAACGCCATCCTTGGATACCCAGTGCTGGCCAAGTTCATGGCAGTAACTCACCACGGCTACAATGTCCTCAAGATGCCAGGAAGTGGCGGAGTCATCACGGTGCCCTGTGAAGAGAAGGACACAGTGTGTTCCCTGGAACGAGCCTTTCAGGCCGCATCACTGGAAGACCCGGATCGCGGAAGCAGGAGGCTTCCCGAGACCGCCCCCAAGAAGAAGAAGACATCGTCCGGCCCAGCCCCTCAGGAGGCAGGCCCCTCAGGGCCCGCACCTACCCAGGGGGAACCTCCTTCCATTGCATAGGAAAGCACGCCCGGCGCCCTCCTTAGGCAGGGCTCGGGGGCTCTTCCCTGGAGGGCCACCGACCTGGCTAAGGTCACGAGGGAGGCGCTTGGGCACCACATGGAGGCGTGTTTCGAAGCACGTTTCCCTCAAGAAGGAGTAAGGCAAGGAGAGCCAGACCCCCAGGAGTTCGTCAGCAAGGCCATTCAGGAGCTACAGGAGTCAAGAGTCATGAAAGGCGGCCGCCGCCTACCAGCTGTGGCTCCCCATCCAGGCGAGGATGGTGGGCTGCGCATCTGCATCGACATACCAGGGCTCAATCGAGTCGCCTCTCTGGAGCGCCTCTGGCCCTCGCGAGTGGGGCGCTGCGAAGGTCCACCCCATAGCTATGTTCGCATGCCTTACGGCTTGCCGAACGCGGCTGCCACGTACCAGCGCCTCATGAGGGGTATCATAGAGGCTCAAGAGGCCAGGCGTTCCGCAGCCCTGGCGGAGATGGGGATGGTCCGCGAAGAGCCACCAGCACCTCCGGAGCCTCCCGAGGCCCCTGGGCCTGGGGGCTCATGAGGATCGGCTTCTGCAGCCCACCGAGTCTGCTACACCAACACTCCTTCGTCCTCAACATCATCAGGTGACATCTTTCAAGTTTCATTTCCAGCTGGGAGCGCCCCCCAGGGCTGCATTATTCCCAGGCCGCGTGGGTCCGTCCCTGCGGCATGTATCCCTTTTATTTCATGTTGTTAGCTTACCTTGTTGGGGGCGCCTGTCGGTGTCAAAACCGGCGGATCTCGGGTAGGGGGTCCCGAACTATGCGTCTAAGGTGGATGGTAACAGGAGGCAGGGGACACGATGTTTTACCCAGGTTCGGGCCCTCTTGATGGAGGTAAAACCCTACGTCCTGCTTGATTAATATTGATGATATGGGTAGTACAAGAGTAGATCTACCACGAGATCGGAGAGGCTAAACCCTAGAGGCTAGCCTATGGTATGAGTGTATGTATATATTATCTATCGACTAGCCTGGCCCTGGTTTATATAATGCACCAGAGGCCTAGGTTAACAAGAATCCTAGCCGAATATGCCGATGGGGAGAAGTCCTTGTCTTGATCGCCAAGTCTTGTGGAATCTTCCTTGTACGCGGCAGTTGTCCGAACTGGCCCATGAGTATACGGCCACGGGGGTCCTCGGCCCAATCTATCAGATCGGGAGATGACGTGTTGAGTACCCCCTAGTTCAGGACACCGTCAGTAGCCCCCTGAACCGGTCTTCAAGTTAGGGACGCTCCTCGATTCTTCCGAACTGTTCTTCATCTTCGGTCGTCGGTCTTGAAGACTGGTCCAACAAATCTTCTCATCTTCGATCTTGAGGATCACCGAAATGAATTTGACAAGTTTATACATCGGGTATCCGAGGAGCCCCTTTAAGTTTCCGGCCTTTATCAATGCCTTGTTATTTTTATGCCACACCTCGGGTTTGAATTTGTTCCCGGGCGGCAGCGTCCTCTTGTGTCCGAGCTCCAACGCCGGACTGCATTCGAGGTATCTTTTGCAGTCGAGCACCAACGCTGGACCGCTTCCCAGCTCTAACACCGGAATGTATCCGAGCTCCAACGCCGGACTATGTATCCGAGCTCCAACGCCGGACTGTATCCGAGGTGTCGTAAATCACCTTGGTTAAAAGAAGTTTGAAGGAGTTTAGCCAAGCTTAATGCCGGAAATGCCCTCTATGGAGCCAGCCACTAACGCCCGAGCTTTATGCCAGACTGCTTCTGAGGTGGTGCACCACCCCGAATGTGGGCCGATTTTTGTTAATATTTTTTATTGGTGCAATTTATTCTCTGCCGAGATATATAGCCAGTAGCCCTCAAGGTGTGTATCAGTTTAAAACCCGAGATGCACCTAAAGGATGACGTAAGACCGCTGATCCCAGTAGCCGCTGAGACTCAGGTTGATTTGCTAAATCAGTCTGACTTCGGGACACTAAAAGCGGCATGCTCAGTCCATGAGACTCAGGTTGGGTGCGGCCGACCAACCTGAGGATCAAAATCTCCTCGGAAACTATATTGCACATAAAATTTTCTGCATTGGACAAGCAATGCAGTAGCCCCCGAGACACTGGTCGAGTGGCAACACCAGATCAGGGGATCGATGTGCCCCTTTAATATTTGTAAATAATAAGCCCGAAGCCCAGTATCCCCCGAGCCTTAATGCGGGCACAGGTGGCCGAATTAAGGATCAATGTCCATAGTAAAATCACAAATTATGTGTAATGACTCTATGTATCCAAGTACTTTACGTCATTAATGCTCAGATCCGCATTGTACAAAACTTTGTTGACCGACCATCGGCTTCCACCTCCTCAGCCAGTAGCCGAGGAGTGTTTGTCCTACTTTATAAAGCCATTATGAGGGCAAAGATTTACAACAAACAAGGCAATCTGGCCATATGGTTTTATAAACAAAGGTACGCAGAGAGTTATATTACTGTTTAACAGAAGAAATGTCTTCCAAAGAAAATAGACCCGCTATCAGTTCCTTTCTTTGGGTTGTCATGCTAAGCATGATCATTAAACCTCGGCTCTAATGTAAGAGCAAAATATTGAGGATTTAGTTTGGGAGGCCAGTTAATAGCCCCCGGTAGTGTTCGGCGACAGTCGGGGTCAAGCCGTAAACGCTTCGGCCAATGTTATGAACGGCCCATCATTTAACATAGTCATCGGTTCGCTGACCAGTTTACGCTTATTGTGAAAGTCAGTTTTCGGCTTTCTCCACTGAGGTGCTTAACCATGTGAGATGGAAGCACAATCGCAGTGGTTCTCCCTTTGCACGCCTAGCCGAACAAAATGGAATGTAGGAAGCAAGTGCAGGAGCCGGGCAACACAACTATTGACCGAAGACACAATTCGAAACCGATGCATATATAGAAATATCTGAGAATGTTTTTGCTGAATCCCTAAAGGTGTCCGGCGTTGCACTACGAGACTAATGCTGGAAAAGCACAAATAGTCTAAAAGTGCCAAAAAGCTTGGAAAACCAAGAAACGTTAGTAAAAACATGACGTCCGAACAATATCAAGTGTTCGGTGCCAATCCGAAGTTGGTCTTAGAAAAAAGAAGTGCTTCTGTCGTGCTTTAACATGATACATCCTATCTCAAGACTTCGAGCGGGTCAGCCTACGGCTTCAACCTCCTATCCCGAGGGCGGAGTACTTCTCATCAGGCCAGTTTAGCAAACTAAACTCTAGCGGCTTTGAGAGAGAAATTAGGCTCCCCGGCTAGTGATCGCACACTCATGTCGAAAAAAGGAGTGATAAATAATAATAAAACTTTGCAACGACTAAGAAGAAGAACACTTATTATAAAACGGCTCAAATAAACTTAAGAGCCCCCAAGTGACTTGGGTAGAAGAATGATTGCATGTACCGAAGTACTTATATCATATCTATGTTCAACCGAACTTTAAACGCGTCTTAACCGACCGTTAGCTTCTCCCTCTTCGGTCAAGGACCGAAAAGTGTTATGTACTCCATCGGTCGAGAATATCGACGGTGTTTCCAATAACCAGTCAATCAGGCCATAAGGCTGTAACAGACAAAGCACACTCAGGGAACTTATGCTATATTACCGTGAAGTGTAAGAAGCATCTTCGAAGAAAATAGTACCCCCACCGATACCTTTCTTCGGTGCTCATTGTTATTATGAGACTTGTGCAATAGATTTTTTGTACTCATGAGTTCCGTTGTGTGCCGACCATCATTGAAAACTATAAGAGCGCTAGCTTTCGGCTTCACCCAGTCTGAGGTCCGGCTCGGTTGACCCGATCGTGACAATCGCAGAGGTGCTCCCTTTACTCCCTAGCCGAACAATCGGGAACGTAGGGTAAACACAAGAGCGAGGCAACCCAGCTTGCAAATCGCTTAAGTCAATATGGTGCATATTGTGGCATAATACACGAACAAGGAACGAAGCCGTACAAGTATAATCACATGCAAGAGGAAAAGCTTCATAAAGGAAGCCCCCAAGTGAATTGGGTCCTTGAATTTGTGTGTCACGAACAAAGTTTGGACAACGAAAAAATTTTACAAGCAACTTTTTTCCAAAAAAGTATAATGCTTGGTCAAACCGAACACAAGTTAGAAATTAAAGCTTTGAGCATGAAAGCGACTTAGCTGGTTAATGTGTTCGGTATTGATGACGCGGTCCGAGCTTGATGCGGGGCAAGGTTCCATCCCCCAAGCCGGTCCCGAGGTGGCGGAGCGGAGAGCTCGACACGACGAAGTGGTGACATAGCACGGTCAATGCAGACCGGCAGAGTGACGCCAAAGTCCACGGATCATTTTCCTATGCACAAAAAATAGTGCAAACCGGAGATAATAGTAATAATGATAATTAAAAAAATGTTGCATAATAAATAATTTATGCAAAGTGAGGAATAGAAGAAATATGGCCTGGCGCCGAAGTCAATGTCGATGCAGGGCGTCGGCGTGATGTAGTAAGGCGTGGCAAAGCCTGAATTCACAGGTCGGTCCGAGCTCCGGATGCGGCGTTCGCCAGACTATGTACGGAAACTGATCGAACCACCACGCAACCGTCGTTAATGCGGTCACCATTTGATAGACCTGTGTACATATCATGGACAAACCAGAGTAATAATTCCTTGGGAAAATGAACCCAAACAAGCAAAAAATACTGGGATTAATAGCACCTGGTTTATTTGTTGTAGCAATCCGAAGGAAGGTGATTCCCAAAATTGGGAGTCGCTCCGCACACCCATTGCCTGATGGGCGATAAAACGATGGCATGGCAATGCTGGTAAAGGTTGACTCGCCGAGGCAAAGCCCTCGGCCCAGCTAACATGACGGAGCTGGTCGGCTAGTGACGCCGAAGTGTCCGGAGTAGGTTGATGAAGAGAAGGCGAAGCCCCCGGTCCAGCCGAGATGTCGAAGCCTCGACATCAGCCGATGAGTCGAAGTAGGTCGGCGTGATGGACACCAGCTTGAAGAAGCAATAGTGCGGCCCTGTCGATGCAGGTCGTGACGTGGTCGATGCCGGCTTGATAAAGCGACCGTGCGGCGATGCCGGTATGCCCGCTCCGTGTAATCCATGGGGCGGCGATGTTAATGATGATTTATCCTTCGCGATGCCGGACTCTTGTTCGGCTTGCCGAGATGATGATCCAAACAAGTTGAGCTTGCCTAAAGTGACGACGTGTCTAGCGCAGGTCAACAGCCGGGGAGTAATATTACCGGACTGGTTTGACACCAGCATGATGTTAAAGATCATGTTCAAAAGATCTTAAAGTTAGTGGGATGTGTTCGGGAACAAAACACAATACCCCATACCAAACTTCCTTCAAAAGGGATGTTCATAAAAAAGATGAACTCGGGTCGGATTCGTTTTCGCGCAGAAAACAGATCCGAAAAGTGATGCACTAATCGGAAGGTTCCCGGAGTTTGGACGGTCGGATCGAGCTGAAATTTTGAGAGGTGGTAGATATAGGAATTCCGCAACCGATCAACGGTTGGATCTTCCGAAGGACGTCCGAGCTAGAAGATGGACACCACGCCCTAAACTCATCCAAATTCCCATCCAAATTTGACAGGGCTCCGGTATATCGTGGATTGCCAGATATTCCTCCATCGGAACTCGAAGAAATTTTCCAGGGTTGTTATAGATTCAATTCCGCACAATTCCACCAAAGCGATTGTCAAAGCGATACTCGAGGAGGTGGTGGCGGCAGATACGAGTTCGCTGTCCAAAAAAACAGCACGATCACTTGAGGGCAATGTTGATGTTGAGCCCCCGAGCTCGATAGATGATTCCTCCGTGATCTTGATAGAGATCGGACTTGATGTTTGATGAAGGCCCTCGTCCGAACATGGTGATCCGAACACGGGGCGCGATTCTTGGTCGAACCAAGGTGACCAGTCGAACTGGTGACGAAGACGCCGAAGTCGCAGTTGATCTGCAGGCGAGCCATCGATCCTTTTGTCGATCACACAGCAGAGCTCTCAATGAAAGCACCAATGTCGGTGTCAAAACCGGCGGATCTCGGGTAGGGGGTCCCAAACTGTGCGTCTAAGGTGGATGGTAATAGGAGGCAGGGGACACGATGTTTTACCCAGGTTCGGGCCCTCTTGATGGAGGTAAAACCCTACATCCTGCTTGATTAATATTGATGATATGGGTAGTACAAGAGTAGATCTACCACGAGATCGGAGAGGCTAAACCCTAGAGGCTAGCCTATGGTATGAGTGTATGTATATATTATCTATCGACTAGCCTGGCCCTGGTTTATATAATGCACCAGAGGCCTAGGTTAACAAGAATCCTAGCCGAATACGCCGGTGGGGAGAAGTCCTTGTCTTGATCACCAAGTCTTGTGGAATCTTCCTTGTACGCGGCAGTTGTCCGAACTGGCCCATGAGTATACGGCCACGGGGGTCCTCGGCCCAATCTATCAGATCGGGAGATGACGTGTTGAGTACCCCCTAGTCCAGGACACCATCAGCACCCCTCGGGCTACATCATCCCCCAAGTCGCTCGGGCCAGACCCAGCGGCATGTATCCCTTTTGCGTTTATTTCCGGCTATGCGTTCGACCCACCATGCTTGATTATTTGATGCCTGTCCACGGCACCTCTTCTTCTCCATGCCGACCACTTGCACGTTAAAGGGGGGGTACCTGAGCATCGCGACTCAGGGCTCTTACTGGCTCTCCAGCCCTCACCCTCTGGCCTTGTCCACGGCATCGCGACCTGGCATACCAGTGACGGCTGAGACCAGCTCGAGGGCCGGGACCCGAGGACATAGAGTGCCGGCATCTAACCAAATTTGCAGGGACACATCACAAGATAAGGCCCAGTGCCAGGCGCAACCCGCCTAGAGGTAGGGCCCCGTGAGTCCCGTGCTGGCTCACGGGTGCCCAGATACACCTCGCCAGGCCCTACCATGCCAGCCACGTGTCAGGGCGGGGCTGTACACGCCCCGGGGGCTCCTCCCGGAGGGGAGCCCCCTCCCACGTACCAGTGGAAGCACCATGCTCTGCGCTGGCTGATGACACTACCGAGGAGCGGCTATGCCCATACACATACGGAAGCGCTATGCTCCGCGCTGGTGATAAACAACTGAGGGCGGCCCCCGGGCCGCATCAACCTCAGGGAGCCCAGAGCTCAGTGTCTAGCCTCATCGTAACGCCTCCCCTCGGGAGTGCCGCGCAAGGGGGCTGGGCACGGGGGTTGCGCCTGGGTCACGCCCAGACGCATGCCACCCAGCCAGGCCCCCCCCCAGGCCTGGTTCGTCGCGCGTCTCTCCCCGAGCGAAGCCAAGGTACGAAGGCCATTTGAGCGTCAAGGGGGACTCCTGAGCATCGCGACTCAGGAGCCTAACTGGTCACGTAGCCCTCACTCCTTAGTTCCGAAAGGCTAACGGCGGTTGAGGTATGCGCGGGGTCGGGCTCTGCAGACGTAGAACGGTAGATCCACCCACATCTCACCTCCCTACTTGATGTTCGTGCGCCAAGGGGGACTCCTGAGCATCGCGACTCAGGAGCCTAACTTGTCACGTAGCCCCTCACTCCTTGGTCCCATCCTGGTTTCCGGTCGGGGCTAACGGCTGCTGAGGTATGCGCGGGGCCGGGCTCTGCCGGCGTAGAACATAAGCAAGTAGGAAGGAAAAGCGTAAATTTCAAGGAATTCAAAAGAAAATATTACAGTCCACACTGTTATCTCAATGCCAAACGCAAGTTTAAACGCCTCCCTGAGGCATGATACATGTGCAGGAATTAAAGGCAGGACAGGAGCCACAACGGAGTCACTTGTCGGCGGTGGAGCAGCGTGGAGTGGGTTCGCCTCATGGAGCAGCAGGGTCAGCAGCGCCTCGCTCCGGCTTGGTGTTGAAGGCCCGGAACTTCCCTAGAAGATCCTCCGCGCGACCCTTCACGGCCTTGGCAGCAGCAGCGGCACGCTCGCCGCTTACTGGCTCCAGCAGGCTGTCGAGGTCAACGCCGGGATCGCGAAGGTAGATGTGGGTGAGGACCCACGTTAGCACTGCAGAAGACAGGACACGCGCCTTGGTCTTGGCCGTGGGGCCAAGGCCAAGGGCGACATCTTCAAGAGCGCGAACCAGGAAGGGAAGCAGCTTGGCGGGGCCGTCCTCGGCGCCAGCAGCGGGCTCTCAGGCCGCTGTCGTAAAGCGTCCTCAGCGAGGAGCGAGCCTTCGCCTCCATCTCCACGAAGGCCACGCGGTCCTCGGCAAGAACCTGGGCCTTGTCGTCCAGCTCGACCTTCCTCGCCCCCAACTCCTGCTCCAACGCGCCTAGGCGGTCATGGCGCCTCCTGAGCTTGATCTCCCTCTCCTTGACGGCCGCCTCGCGAGCCTTCACGCCTTCTTCCTGCTCTCGGCGAAGGCGGGCCTCTTTCACGAGCTGGTCCCACAGGCCTTGCAACTCGTCCTCCAGCGCCTTGAAGCGACCATGGACGTCGACCACCTCCCCCAGGGCTGCGTCATGAGCAGCCTTCGCCTCAAGGACGGCATGCCTCTCCTCATCGCAAGCCGTCGAGGCCTGGACCAGCGCCGCCCGAATCGAAGTGTCGGAGCGAATCCATCCTGAAGCCAGCTCCAAGCGCTCGACCACCAAGCGAGGGTCGGCGCCAAGAAGATCCTGCCACAGCCGGTCCAGCTCAGCAGCAGCGCGATCTAGTACGGCAGGAGGAGTCAGAGAGACAGCAGTCGGTGGAGTAGGAGGACAAGGCGGCAGCGCGACCACAACATCCTGAGGTGGAGCCTGCTGCACCCCAACGGCTGTAGTGGCGGCAGCAGGCAAAGGCACCTCGGGAGTCACTTGGGCCATGGGGGCTGAGCTCGCCCCAGCTGGCTCAGCCAGGCCTCGCGAGGACGACCGGGCAGGAGAAGCCCGTGCGTCGCGGTCACCTTCCTTCGCGGGCAGAGGCGCTGCCACGGATGGAACCTCAGGAGCTCCCTTCGGCTTCTTTGCTGCGGGCACCAGCCTGTCCAAGAGATGTGGACATCAAGCCTCAGCAGCAGAACAAGAAATAAAGACAAGAATCAAGCGCTTATGGGTCGTCGCCAGTGAGCTCAGGCAGCCTCCGGCCAAATTTGAAGCCTGAAAGCCGGCTGGAAGGGTCAACCTTGGGAAGCTCAAGAGCGGAAGGCCCGTCTGCGGTCCGCCTCGGGGCCGGGGCAGACCCGCGGGAGATCAGCCCGGTCCTGTCCTTCTTCGGGATCGGGGGCAAGCTCTCGCCGCCCTGCTCGTCATCATCATCATCGTCATCGCTCGGAGAGAGACGGAGAGCGCGGGACCTGCACCGGGGGAGGGGAGCCCTCGACTCTCCGTCAGTTGCTTCGGAGTCAAGCCCTTTTTCCCTCTCCCCTCCTTCCTCCTCTTCGCTGGAGTCGTCGGAGGACACGTCCACCGATTCCCCAGGAGTTTCCATGGGCACGAGCCCGTCCCCGTTGAAGATGGGCATGGACTCCACTACCTGCTCCCAGTCGTCGCAGAGGAACAAGGGCGTAGGAGCGCCCTCCAACCTTGCCACATCGCCCCCGACCAGAGATTGGAGGACCGCAGCCAGATCATCATCGACCAAGGCCGCGGGGCTCGGATGGGGCCTCCACATCAGAAGTGAGTACTGCCGAAGCAGAGCCAGCTGGTGCTCCAGGAATTCCCTCAGCAACAACGAGCCGGTCAGCTTCGCCGCCGCCATGTTGGCCGGCCTCAGGTCCGCGTCCATCTTCTCCAACACCAGCTTCGCGCGGGGGTCCGCGAGCTCCGCTCGACCCCAATCGCTGGAGCTCATGGGTTGCTCCGTGGGCAAGATCAGCCGAGGGTGGATGCGCCCAGCATCTGCCTAGACCCACTTGCTCCTGAAGCCCTCAATCCTTTTCCCGGGGTTCGAAATGGCAATGGCACCACCGTACGCGATGAAGCTCGCGCACGCAGAAGCATGACCGCGAAAGGTCCGGAGGTAGAAGTAGTGGCGCAGCAAGGCCACTGAGGGTTGCACCCCTACGTGAGCCTCGTAGTAATAGGCGAAGATTGCCAGGAGAAGGACAGACTTGGGGTGGAGATGCAGAGCCTGTAGCTTATAATGGCGGAGGACAGAGAAGAAGAACTCGGAGAAGGGAGGCACCAGGCCAGCAGCAATGGCGCTTACAAAGAACAGATAGAAGGTGCTCCCTTGGCCCTCAGGAGTGGAGGAGCCGGCCTTGAACACCTTCGCCCCGTCGATGCCCTGCGCCGCCACCATCCGGCGCAACCGGGCGAGGCTCGCCTCCGACACGTTCGGTGAGTCCAGGGCAGACGAGTACCAAGCTCCGACCGGGGACTGACGAGGCGCCATGGCTTCCTAGGTCACGCGGTCGGAGTAGATCTGGAAATTTTGGAGGAAGGAAGGAGAGGCGCAAGAAAGGGGATCTGAGCAGCAACCGAAGAAAGCAAAAAAAAAAGCAAAGCCTAGGCAGATGCCGCTCCCTTATCAACTCGCGCGGTTGCTGAGGCGCCCACGTCCAGTCAACCGCCACGCGGCGCCCAAGGCCGCAGGCTGTTAGGGCCCGCGCCGCTTCGCTCTTGCCCTTTCGCCTCCCTGCACGGCCAAGTCCGGGCGCGCGTTGGGCCCGGGGGCTACTGTCGGCGTTTTGGGAATGGGGGTCCCCAGACTTGCCTGCCTGCGGCCTGCGGCGTGGCTCAAAAGGGGGCCCAGCGCGGCCCATCTTCATCAACATAGACCCAAGACCCTCGCGAGGGGCCAAGCCTCGCGGGGCGGACGACACGGAGCTTCCTCAGGCACGGCCTCATCAGGCTGGCTCGCGAGGAGGCGGAGAGATCAAGGCGGGGTACCTCACGAGGTGCCCGTGACGCAAGCCATGACGACCAAGGGCGCCAGGCGAGCGCCAGCCGCGCAGTGTCCTCCTTTCCTCTTTGGTGCAAAGGGAGCAAGCGCAGGCGAGAGCATCAAGCAAAGGCACCCGCTTCGGTGCAACGAGACCAAGACCAGTCCAACGGCAGGGAGGAAGTCATTGTGGAGCCCAAGCCAGTGTCACCACCAGAGCCTTTGGCAGGCGAGGACCAACTTTAGTCAGGATAAGTGTACCAGATGTTCCCCTTCAAAATGGCCAATTGTTGGCGCCCTTCCCGCTCAATATTTGGGAAGAGGCCCAGGGCCTTTGCCTATAAATAAGGACTAGCCACCCCCAGGGTAGAGGGATCGAAATCGGAGAGAGAATCGAGAAGAGAGAGAGAGAGAGAGAGAGAGAGAGAGAAGGGTGACTGAACTCCTCCTAGCAGTTCATCCCCTCAGCCAAGAACACACCCTCGCGAGGCTGTTCTTCCTTGTATTGCTCATCATCATCAGCCCAAGAGGCAATCCACCACACCACACACTGGAGTAGGGTATTATACCACAACGGTGGCCCGAACCAGTATAAACCCTGTGTCTCTTGTGTTGTTCTTTCCGTAGCTTAGATCTTATCGAGGCGGAGGGGTGCAGGTAGGTAGAAGGCGAAATCTCCGCGCGCACCCCATTGTTCGAACCTCAAGGGTCTGCCGGAACCCGGAATCTGACAAATCCTAATGCCATATCGAATCGTTCTCCTCTTTTGTGCACATAACTTCCGCTTGGATGGGTAAAACACACACTCACACTTAACAATCTCCTTCTAGCTACCCCCCCCCCC